>NW_026462026.1:0-54966 GCF_021730395.1 Mercenaria mercenaria | reverse complement strand
GAATTTTCCTATTTGTTGCATAATAAATGACCGTCAATAACCTCTTAAATTATGAAAATAACAGGAATTTTGTGTGTTAGTCTAAAATTAATATTACATTCTGAGTGGGCACTTCCTCTGAATTTTCCTGTTATATGACAGTGATCTCTTACTGGCACTTCGCCTTCTATATATTCTTTTCCACAGATATGACAAGATTTTTGTTTTTTAAATTCGGCTGAGTCTTTTTTAGACATTCTTAAATCTTTATTAAAATGTTCTTTAAATATTTCCTTTCAATACTCTTCTTCTTCAAGCATTTTCTCAATAAACTTTTAAACTGCATTAGGTCCTCTGTAAATCTGGGTTGGTTTAGTATATTTATCGTCATAACAACAAACAACTTTATAACCGTAACCACAATCTATATGTTTTTGGTACGGTTCTGTAAATGAAAACTCCGGGTTTGGAGGAGTTGTTGAAACTTTTATATTAATTGCTTCGAAATCAGCATAAATTACAAAAGGTACTTCTAATTGTTTGTGATAATTTTTAAAATAAATCTTACTCCCCTCTTTTGGCATTTTTACACCTTGAACACCGTTAATAACTAAACAATTAAGAATGTGTTCGTTTAATATTTTTTCTTGTGTAAAACATTGTAAACATGTTTTACAAAAATGCTTTTTTCTTTATGTTTTGTTTTGTTAAACATTAATCTATTAAAGTCTTTTATCCAAACATAATGTGATATTTCGTTATTATTAATTAGTAACATGTCACAGTGTTCTTCGTATTGATATTTTGATATGTACAATGGATAAATTCCCGTAGGTTCTTCATAACCAAATATATTAAATGATATTTCATTTAAAACTTCTATTTTAGGTATTTGATTTAATGTAACAGGAAATTTAATTCCAGTATAATCAAGATCGTTTATATGTTTTTTATAATTTGAAACTCTATGAGGGTTTTCTTTAACATGCAATTTGTAAGCTAAATGACACCATCTAAAACATTCGTTATCATCATTCTTTATATTTATTAATCCTTTCTTTGGATTTTGTAATGGTTTTGGTAATTCTAAATAACTTGAAGCAGCCAGTGGTGTATATTTATACCTATTTATATAATGAGCATCAACTGACTCTATTCTCCAACCACTTCCTTCTGAAATCCAATTACCACTTCTATTTATTATTTCATCAAAAGCTTGACGTAAAGTGTTTTTTATTTCGTTTGTGTTAATAATTTCTAAAGCCTTTGATTGAAAATAGGCTGATTTATATATTGTATCTGTTGCACTCATTTTTACAAAAGTTATTTTTAGTACGATATTTATTTTTATACCTTTTAAAGTTTAAAGTTCATATTTAAGTATTTCATAAGAGTCGTTTATAGTTAAATATAATTGATTCTTTGGATCTTGTCTATATTCAATCTTAATTTCAAATTTCTTATAATATTGCTTTGTAGATCTCTCAATTTCCATCTATATATTATATTTAGAAAAAATCTTCAAGTAAAATGAAATAAAATTAATAATATTTAAATTTATATCTTTTTCCATTAACTTTTGATATTCCACATTTTACTCGGTTTGTCTTTTCACAACACATTTTTATTAACCCAGCATTAATACCAAGTTCTTTGGATGCTTTGTAAGTGCTTTTGTATGTTTTTTCTTCATTAGTATCACAATCGGTTGCAATAACTCTTTTAGGGTTGTTTCGATGATTATTTGGTCTGGGAAAATCACATAACCTTTCGACATTTTCTTCTTCAGTTAATAGACAACCACAGTTCCATTCAAATAAATTCCTTTCTAATAGATAAGGATCTATAACATTTTGTAATTTATCAATGACATGATTTTTATATTCATCACTAACTATTTGATTAAGTTTTGATTTAATAACGTTTCTTCTTTTGAGTACTTTCTTATATGAATTATTGTCTGGATTCATTATTTCTCCTAAAGTGCTAGATAATTTTGGCATAATCATTCTATCTACCTTTCTGTTAACCATCTATATATAATATACTTATAGAAAAAAATCTCTAAAACGCACGTAAAAAAATTATATTGATTTGAGAAATTTGTTTATATTATCTATATCTTTTGAATAAGATTTTAAAGTTATTTTTTCTAAATTGTTATCAACTGTTAAAATTTTAATACCTTCTTGAGACATTCTATTTAACCATTCTTCATGTAATTTGTGTAGTTTTTCTAAATAATCTAAACCAACTCTGTTTTCTTCAGTTCTGTTTCTTTTTTGAAGTCTTTGGAAACATATTTTAGGATCGGTTTTAACATAAATAAAAGCGTCAATTGGGGTTTTTCCATGGATTTTAATAACATGATCAATTAAGAAAAGATTGTATACCCACTCGGGGTCATTTATAACATCGTTGTCGTGATATTGTTTTGTAAAAACATTGCTGTTAGTTAAATAACATCGTTCAAGAAAAGAAACACCATCAAAGTTTTTAGCAGAATTTAACATTTTTATGTGACTGTTTAAAGTTGCTAATTGAAAAGGAAATGAATATTTTAGAGGTTCTTGGCAGCAAGTTCAAAAAGGTTATATGAATTTCCGCTTGGGTTCATAACATTTTGCCATTTATGAATTGGTTCTGGAATTATATTAAAATTAGGATTATATTCTTTAATGATATCTAAAAACGTACTTTTTCCTGATGCAATATTACCTT
The DNA here is from genome assembly GCF_021730395.1 of Mercenaria mercenaria. Classification (NCBI taxonomy): domain Eukaryota; kingdom Metazoa; phylum Mollusca; class Bivalvia; order Venerida; family Veneridae; genus Mercenaria; species Mercenaria mercenaria. Next base: position 52,266 of record NW_026462026.1, on the reverse strand, counting down.
CAACTGATATAATTTTTCTCATTTATATATAAAATACGTATAGAAAAAATCTTTAATATAACTCTTCTTCATTTTTACTTTTATATCCGTTAAGTTTAAATTCCTTCATATATGTTTCAAAAGGCATTGAATAATTTTTTTCTTTCTGCATTTCTAACAGTATTGTAAAAATATCCTGAATAACTTTTGTCTCTTCTTCTTTATTTACTTTTCCGATATGTGCTTTTGTTATTAGTTGTTTTATTTTATGGTGATGCAATTTTAAAATAGTTTACTTGTCTTCAACTTTTAGTCTATAAATAAGTATAGTAATTATTGATGGAACAGCACCAGCAACTGCTACAAATATAGGAATAGCTGGAACAAGTGCTAATGCAGCCGAACAACCAAAGATACCTGCTGTAATTTGCAATCCTGTGTTTACTCTTCCACAAAATTTAAAGCTTTTTCTGTAAGCAGCGGCTAGTTTAGTTAAGTGAATAATTAATTGGTTTATTGTTTCTATTCCATTATTAGAAATTAGATTTTTATTACTCATTTCTATAATATATTTTAAATTTAAATTTCTTCCAATTCACTAAACGGAACCCAACTATTAAATTTTTCATTGTAACCTTTCCATTTTACTAAAGCTTACTTTTTCTTAAAGTCTCGTCTGATAACTTTTTCTATTCTAAAAACTTCTTGTTTAGTAGGTAAAAGTTCTTGTTCATGAAATGATCCTTGAATTATTTCATCATTTAAATCTTTTATATTGTATGTTCTGGGATTTGTAATATTAATTCTATAAATTATAAATATTTCCTCTGTCCAGTTTGGTGTATATCCTTTTTCAAAATGTCTTTTAAGTTTGCTTAAGCGAACTCGATCACCAATTTTAAATTTTGCTTTACTCTTTGTTTCCTTTAAATTGCCATATAAGTTAAAGTGAACAGTACCTCTATTTAAGTTTTTACTGGCTTTGGTTGGTGTCATTTTTATGCTAGAGTGTTTTGTTTTGTTATATTTATCAACCATTTCCTGCAAATTATCTAAATAAGTATAAGTATTATTTGCTGTAAAATATTTCCACATTATTCTTTTTAAAGTTCTATTGAATCTTTCAATTACTACAGCCTTACCTTCATTAAATGTATGGTACATGTTAATCTTATTTTTATTCAAAAATGATTCAAACTTTTTATTATAAAATTCTTTTCCTTCATCTACCCATAAATTTGTTGGTGTTCTACCTTTTGGTCGTGCATGAAGAGGAGCTAAAGCTCCTTTTGAAGCTCCAGAAATTATTTTTTTCAAATGCTTCAGTAACAGATTCTCCAGGTTTATTCTTTAATGGAATAACCCAAGCATATTTACTGAATTTATCAATAACGGTTAACAAGTACTTTACTCCTTTATTATATTTTGAAACAGCTTGCATATCAACTAAATCAGCAGACCAAGTATCATCAATGTCATGGACAATCACTCTTCGTTTCCTAAATTTTCTTTTAATTGGTTTGTGTAATTCTTCTGCTAATTCATCACTCCAGCGGTAGCTCAGAGTTACCGGCTCTGCAGTTATTTCGGGGGTCTTTTTGAGTAAGCTCTTAGCTTCCAAGGACTTACGTCCAAGTAAATACTCTACCCCCTTTTCTCGTTTTTTGACTTTTGTCCAAGCCCAAGTTTGTATTTCGTTTTAATTATAGGTTTCACAACTAAATGTTTTGCAATCTTTTCCCCAAATGTTTTTGATTTAGTGTTATTTAAGTTGGAAAGCATTTGTTTGTCACATGTACTTTTTTTTACACTGTTATCATAGCAAAAGTCATGGTTCATACATACTGCGTCTAGTTCGTTGATAGGAGGTCCATTATCTAATGGATTTCCCGGCCCACAATAGTTATATCCTGGAAGTGTTAAACCTTTTTTAGGTAAAAAAGGTAACATTGTTTTATGGATGTCTAAATTACCTGCTGTGATAGTACTTTTAACAAACTTTGATTTCATTCTTCCACAAGACGAACAGGTCGCCATTATCATTTTTCTCCCGTTTTTTGTTATAACATAATGAGGATTTATATTATCAGTAAATCTTTTTTCTTTTAAACAATATATTTTATTTTGTAAACTCATCTATATCATATCTGTTTAAAACTTTTTATTTGGTTTAAAACCTGTGGTTTTTGAATTGTTTGGTATTGGTCAGTCCCTACCAAGGACTATAGGTTATATAAGTACGTCCATCAAAGATTTTCAGGGTATCAAGTTAGTATTTTAAGACAGAAACTTAGTTTCTACTAAAGTTTAAGGTAAGATCAAAGTGTGCTTAGTGAATGGAGCAAGCTAATTAAAATTGAAAAAGTGTTCCAGAACCCCCAGTTCTTATACTACTTATATATATATATATATATATATGCAAAAGTCTGTACCGGATCAAGTATATTAGTATATTGTAAAGAAAAAATAAACAACATTACATGAGTAACATTTTATTTGCCTACCGGTTTCATTTAAACTCATCAGGCGTCAACATATATATATATATATATATATATATATATATATATATATATATATATATAAGAAAAACTAAGCGAGCCTGTGGAGTCATTTTATAAATTTACGATATATATATATGTATGTAGAACATTCAATTATATATATACTTTAAAAGATTTCTGCTACAGCCAGTGCTAGGGGATGTAAGGGGTGTTACACATTTCATTACCTCTCATAAAGAGTCTTTGTGAAACCCAGTCTGATTGCTATGATATATTCTATGCTTGAAATCTTGGATCTTTACACCAAGTTTTTTTTTATACTTAATTATGGTAAAGCATTTTTGTTGAAAGTTTATTGGATGCTCATGAATACACTTTCCAATATAACCAATGCACATAATAAATATTTGCTTTTATCATTGAACATTTATTTTGAGAAAACATTTTTGATAAAATTGGTACAACATAGATATAGAGAATAACAGGATACTGTCTTTTGAGAAAGGGTTTCTCAGACGAGGCTAGATATGGTCCTGGAAGGAGCTCGGCTAGCCTCGCTCCTTCCGGACCATATCTAATCAAGTGTGAGAAATCCTTTTTTCAAAAGACAGTAACCTGTTATTCTATTTATCATGTCATAATTTATTTACAACATAAATCCTACCATTATGCGAAATAAAGTGCAAAAAGTAGGGGTAGACCAAATTTTGCTGTTTTGCCGGACTTCTTTTTTTATTTTTATTTTCTTCAAAACGACGCCATCTTGTTTTTTAGAATAACTATTAAAGACATATATACGTGATTATTTTCAAAAACGCGCTCCAATAGGTACGTGAGACCATGTCACTAATGTATAGCGTTTGCCTACCAATTTGCAATTACCACAAAAAAAGTTTTTATGACGGAAACGCTCGTAGAAAACGGAAAATGACTCATGCAAAGCGTTTGTTCAGAATTTTGGCTCTCTGCTCTTATATCATGGATTATTGCATCTGGAATGGACTATTATGGAATAAAATCAACGGTAGATAAAACGGAACTGCCTATTTTTTCTGCCAAGCGGCGTTATGGCGTGTGTATTTAATTCATTTCAAACGTTTGCTTGGTGAGAATGGGTATCCGTCTAGCAACTGAACTTCGGATAAAATTTCACTTGGCAACACATTGAAATTATTCTTTCGTGTTCAGCAGAACAGTGATGTCGGTTACAAAACACAAGGTTAGCATTTGTTTTTGTTTTTGCCACTTATTGATATTTAGGGATTTTAAAGACCTACTTCAGTGTTGTATGAAGGCGTAATAATTTTTAAATGCAAAATGGACACAATCTGATGTCCTTGGATTTAATCATAGGTTTAAACAGTGCAAAGTGTTCTCAAGTCACTGACCTGAGAAAGCCTGCTTTTCTCAGACAGGCTTTATCAGGCAGTTGCTATAGTAATGGCATGATAAAAATATGTTACATATAGTTACAAAAGAGAGTTCAGGGACTTCATATAAAAGTTTAGCATTGTACAAGTAGTTGTGCAGGCTGCAAGAGCCAAATGTATCTCTGACGTTAACATCATTGGCATGGTCTTTTGCATATTCTTATATTATGTAGTATTTATATGAGTACATCATTCTATAGAATCAAATATATGAAAGAAGATTAGACAATGCACACTCTCAGGTAAAGCAAGCTGTAAATATTCATTGTGTAATTTGTTTCATATTGGGGCATACTGATTTGATTGTTTATTTTGATTCTAAACAAAAATCACTTTTCTTTGTTTTCAGCAAAGACAAATCTACCACATTTCACTGGGCGCTTACCAAAGGTAATTATTTCTGTAATAATAGCAATATCCAAAGTGCGTTGAATTAGATAAGAAGGAAAATGACAGAAATTATGCTGAGCTACAATAAAAAAAATCATGGTGAATAACATATTGAGTAGGATTAAATAATTAACATATTACCATTCCTTTGTTGTAAGGAAAACAGAACTTCAAAACATTCAATTGAATTTTATACATAGAAATTAAGCAACAAATTCTTTCTTATACAAATGTAAGTTGTCCTAGTCAAACTTATGTTCTTTTTGCTCTGGTGCAATAGAAAATATAGGCCACCTATTTTGGGAATTTCAATATGTGCAACATTACTGGAACCAAGTGTATCATTTCATCAATAGTAAACATTTTGATGTTAAAATGGAAAAGTCTACCGACATTATGTATTTGACGGATGACAGGAAAATATCATATATTCTTATGCTTGCAAAATATCAAATCTATAAATGTAAATTCAAGAAAATAACACCAACGTTTGAACTCTTCAAAATTAAATTAAACAACCGAATTAAGCTCGAACAAATGATTGCATTAAAAACAACAAGTTAGAGATATTTAATCAAACTTGGCATAGCTTTTTGGATTAAACAGACGAGGAAACTGGCGCAACCCAACACTCTTCTTTTTCAGTTGTTCCTCTGACTTTTTCTCCTGTTTTACTTTTCGAAAATGATTTCACTCTATTTGTTTTTTCTTCATATTTCTAAATTAGAAAATAGGGTCCTGAAATTGTAAAGTTAAAACATTACGATTATTGTTCCTTTGTATGTATTCTGAATAATCAATATATACCTATTATAAGAGCAGTATGGGATGGTTCCCCGACCCATGCTGACCGTTTGACGGGGAGAATAAATGGGGTTACCCTATTTTTTGGGCCCGAAAAAAACGAAAAAAAAAACAACAAATATTGAGTAGGTGTTTTTTAAGATTGAAATGGAAGAACAAAACAGAATACTTTTAGACTGGTCATTAAATGATAATGGCCAGCAAAAGAATATGGTTAGAAAGGATGAAAAAATGTAGACATTACAAATTACTATGTAAAACGATGTATTGAGGTAAGCTTGATCTGCGTTTATAATAGTTCAGAGATATTACAAACATGGTATGGTATTAACATATCAAAACTAATGTTGGTTATTACATATGTTACTTAATATACTAACAGATTTGCACTGAGGCAGTATGAGGCCGATAACAGAGGTTATGTTAGCATGTGTGCCTGATATAGGTATTAAAATGGCACACTTCTGGCAATATCATGCACATTTCTGGATGGCACAAAGATTAGGGCCCTAGAATGAATAAATCTTTAACAAATGCTGATGGAAGGAAATGCTGTCAGCATCATCAGACAAATGTGACTTTCCCGTGCATTATGTAAACATTCAGTGCTGTACAACACATTCTAATTTGTTTTAAATAAAACTGTTACAGTAGAGTGGAATATATGCAATAAAAATGTTATGAAAGAGGGCTGGTGTGCCTTAAGCAAATATTGGCACACTAGACCGGTATTAGGCTATTAGCATCACAAGGCTTGTACTTTTAGCATGTGTAAATGTTGAGTTCTGCTCAACCCGGGGCTAGAGGGCGTGGACGGTAGCATGCATTTCCACTACCGTCCATGAACGGCTCAATCAAACCGAGCCTGCAACATATTCGTTTTTGTTGTGTTGAGCGACCTGTGGAGTTTCCATTTTTTTCAATTTTACCAGCATATCAGTTTACTTTTCTGTTTAAGGAAATGATATGGGGATACAGGTGCTTTTACTAAAGCAGTCTCTAGTTCATTTTTATTTTTCATTTTTCAGAATATTAAAGGAACAGATTTGTTGAAGACTCATATCACAGGAGTGATAAATCACGGTCATTGTGGCTTCGATTCATATGTCGACCTGAATGAATATCCTCATGATCCGAATCTTACTATTAACGTTTTACTGAAAATGTTGATGAGAACTGCACAGCAACATGTATGTATTTGTAATTTTTGTTGCTGTTTGCTAGGTTGTCTTGTGTGATTTGAAGAAGGGAAAGAGTTTTCAAAATACTGATAATATATATGAGAAAGTTATGTGCCGTTATTAGGACCTATAACTCTAGCTGACCCTTTTTTCAATTATCTCCCATTATGTGAAAAAAGCTTTTCCAGAGCATAACTTGAAAACTATATGAGGGATTAACTTAATGCTGTACATTTTGACAGAAATCAGTGAGAGGGGGTGCATTGAACAATAACTCTAGATTACCCTGTTTTGAATTATCTCTCTTTATGAATGAAAACTTCCGGTGTATTACTTAAAAAGTGTATAAATGATTGACTCAATACTTCACACATTTGTGGAGGTTGATGAGAGGAAATGCAGTAACTATGAACCATAACTCTAGCTAGCCTTACTTTTAATTACCTCCCTTTGTGTCAAAAACTTTGTCCAGAGCATCTCTGCTTAACTATAAGAGATACGAGATACTTTCTCTTAACTTAAGATTCTTATAGAAAACATTGAGGGGGAGTGCAGTATCTAAGACCATAACTCTATATGCCCCTGTTTTCTATTGCCCCCTTTTTCGATATTTGCTTCGAGGAGCATCCATCAGTGTTACCGATTGCCTTGTTGTTATTGATGACATCTGTATACACAGCACAAACCTATCCGAATATGACCTTGAACACAGTGGTAGTTTTCTTTTATGCAGCATTGAAAAATCAAAACCTTGAAAGAAGGAAAACAAGTTTGATGCTTTTATGTAACTCATTTGCTGTTGACTAAATGGCCTATATATAATGCTATTTGATTTAATGCCTATAGTAAAATCTTATTGAAATAGTTTGATTGCAGTTTATTAAATCCTTCGTAATGAGTATTCAGTTTATAGTAAACAAATCATTAATTACGCATTTACATTTTTACATTTAATAATTTATTTATTTATTCAATCATTTTTTTTTCAGAAACATGTATATACAAACAAGTTAAATGGCACAATTAAACATATATGTAGTCATTATCTATTATACAGCATTCATGATTCTACATAATCAGGGAATTTAAGTATGAAACGATTGTTTACTCATAATTTTGTATTCAGATTTACACAGATTAACAATATCATAGCTACGTTCTCGACAATTGCTTTATGAATGCAGAATCTGACTAGAGACAGTGTGGTATTAATATGATTATTATTAGAATCTAAAATATTTTATTTTTAGCCTATAACAATAGTTTTAAATGACTCAGATTCTTGCCACAAGATTTAAGTACCTTATTGACCCCCACCCATATGACATCTGTTTTCGGACATTCTGCAAAAACATGTTCATAAGTTTTCACTTGATTACAAATTAAACAGCTAGATGATATTAACATTTTCCACCTGTATCGTATTTTATTGCATGGAAATATTCCATTTATTAATCTATACTTGTATTCTTTTAATTTATTATCTTGCAAAGTGTGTATGAATTTCTAATAGATGTTCCATTGGATATCGTATTCAAGATGCTGTTTCCAATAATCGTGTATGGTTTTGCTAATTGTTTGGTAACTAGGTAGTTATGAATTGTTTTGTTGTATCTACTCTTAAGATCTTCATTTCCATTTTTGTTCAGCTATTTTTTTCGTATCTTGAGCACAAAACCTAGGACCATAAATTTTCTTGTAAAAACCCAAGTGCTTAGAGTATATAAAGTGGTAACTTCACATGTCGCTTATTACCATACGAATATGTAGGTCATTTATTGCAAAGTAAATTTGCGTTATATCTATACTGAGAGCGTGTTAATATGCTGTTAACAGAAAAATTTGAAGACTGATGAAAATCTTCAAAGTACAAATGTACAATGTATATTGAATTCTTGTTTACATAAATAATTTGTTGACAAATGCTTACCCATGGATCGTTTATTAGTTGTAGTCTGTTTATATATAAATACTAAATATAAATGTTCTGCTAGAAACTGAAGTCAAACTGAATCATTAGTTTTCCCTTGAGAAACGGTCATGCAAATTTTCTTCGTTGATTGCACTAATTCTTTAGTGTTCTAAGACGGAATGTAAGCAGTTTTTAGCAAAACGGTTATAGAATTCTTGTTAACAGCAAACACTGTGTATATTCAGGTTTGTGTTTGGGATTTTTTAGGACCCCATTTCTCATCTGTTTAAAATGCTTCTATAATCATTAATGTCATTTCAGTTAATAAAATAATTGAAATCTGCTACTTTTTACTGGAAATCTGCTCATAGCAGCCATTGTATTAGTCTGTAAATTTGTTCAACATGGGGATGGTTATAATGCAGCTTGAGCTTAATAGACTCATTCAGTATGTAAATGTTACAATTTAATTGCATATTAAATTGAGGACAATATAAAAAATGTCGAAATGAAATCATTATTAAAATCGATAAGTGCCATCAAACATTTAAAAGGTTACAGTGTGAAAATAATGAGAAGTTTTGGTTACTTGATGCGTAATCATTCATATAATTTTTCTGTGACTGAAAATAAAGGGTTCATTATTATACAATGTATTGTGATTAAAAATGATTAATATACAGATGTCAGTTTTGATATTATGCATGTTCTTTAAGTTATTTGGTAATATTGGATCACATTTGTTTTCTAATTGGTAGTACAACTTAATTGGTAACGATGCTGTTGCTTATAGAAGTTTGTGGTTTTATAATTATATTTTCATATTCATAAACATGATAATTTTATAAATCCAATACATAATATGATAATGAGTTAACATGGTATTATCTTTCTTGAGTAAAGTATCTGTTTGGCTGTAAATCCAATGATTCAGAAATATTTTATGTATATAAAGGTTAAACATTGATAGTTTATATAACAAATTATCAGTTTTAAACCGACATAGATTTGAAAAGCTCACTTCTAGATAGCGACTATTACAATATGAACCTTTCATCAGGTCATTATAAGTTTGAAATTTATAACATATGGAGCATCTAGATAAACTACTGGTTATGAATAGGCTAATTAGTTAGCACTCAGATTGTTTTACTGTTGAGTGTGATACCTTGACAGAGATAAATCGGAATGCCTATTAGATTTACATCACGAAGGGTCCATTTGGTCTAGGGGAACTATTTTGTTCATTGTAATTAGTATACTACTTCCCCTGGAATTTTTAATACAGATGTTAATTGAGATATTCAGGATTTGGACTCAGTAATTTTGATATACATTTAGTATATAAATTTACATTCAGTAAATATAGATATACTATTATCCCGGCTTTGAATTTTGGGGGATATATTTATAAAGTAAATTTATTGTGGCGGAAAATTCTGACAGCCGGGGATCATTTTGTTAAATAAATATCCTAGCAATTACTCGGCCGGGTCGTTGGTCTTACTTAGGTGGAATATTCTTCGATCTGGTGAAGTTGCTGGAGTACATTTCAAAATTTAGTTTTTTCTGTGAGCACTGGGTTTTGCCCACAAGCTGTTGCTAGGCTTGGTATCTCCTATGTTTCTCTTTGGCATTGTAAATTTCCTTTCGATAGGACCGAATATTGATATAGTGTTCGCAGAAAAACGCTAGTGTCTGTGTCGTATTGTATGGCAGAAATATTGGTAAATTATTGTACGTTTATTGTACACGGCTGAAATATTGCTAAATTATTTACGTGTATTGTACACGGCAAACATATTGCTAGTCCGTATTGTGCACAGCTGAAATATTGCTGAATTATTTACGTGTATTGTACACGGCAAAAATATTGCTAGTCCGTATGGTGCACAGCTGAAATATTGCTAAATTATTTACGTGTATTGTACACGGCAGATATATTGCTAGTCCGTAGTGTGCACGGCAGAAGTATTGCTAATTTATTATACGTGTATTGTGCACGGCAAAAATATTGCTAATTTATTATACGTGTACTGTACACGGCAGAAATATTGCTAGTCCGTATTGTGCACGGCAGAAGTATTGCTAATTTATTATACGTGTATTGTACACGGCAGACATATTGCTAGTCCATATTTTGCAAGGTAGAAATGTTGTTAAATCAGTGTACTTTTGTTGTATTGCTAGCCCATATTGTATGGCTGAAATGTGTGTGAAATTATGGTACGTATATTGTACATGACAAAGTGCAGTGTACACGGCAGAAATATAGCTATTGTCCGGATAGATATATATATATAGCGCTGCAGAAATTTTGCGTAAAGTTTATTCAAGTTTGCAGGCATGATTGGTCCTCGGTTGTTAGAATTTTCATTACATTGTCTTTCCTGGGTCATTTTATGTGACAAAATTCAGGCTTACATTTAGACAGAAAGATGCGGCCACAAATTATCCAAACTTATTAAATTGTCAATGAATAAGTTGCATAACTTGAAGTGATATTGAATCACCAATTTGTAAATGAAATATGAATAAGTTGCATAACTTGAAGTGATATTGAATCACCAATTTGTAAATGAAATATTTGTCAGTGTTTGAGAAATTAAAAGGAAGTGTATTTCAAAATTTGTGTTTATTATTATTCTTATGATTCATAATTCTGGTCCTTAAATAATAGTGATTATTTCGAATGAAAATAAATCCGAAGTTATTTAGGCCAGGAATTATCTGGTTTTTTCTCTTTGGTATTTTTAGATAAATGCTATTTTTAGACAACTTGTCATTACATATGTATGCCATTTGGAATGCTTCGGTTTCAACAGCAAAACTATCTCTGACGTCACATTATCAATTGCAAACATGGCAGATGAAACAGACACAAAATTCCCACCCACCACACCTTTCACATATGTTTAATGTTGTATTATGGTTACAGATCTAATGGTACTACTCTCGCACGTTATTTGTAATACAAACATGTTAATGTTAATATTGAGAAAAGGGGAATCGGGTAGTGAAACTATTATTCGTGATAAAATAGTAGTAATATTTCTGAATCGTATTGACTATGAAAAAAACCATGAATTACCAATAAAGACATAACTGACTTTTCCGATAATGTTTTTGTTATCGTTCTCTATTTATACATGCGGATTTGTTGATTTTACAAAGATACTGCTGTCAGTTGTTTATTTTCAGGCAGCCAAGAGGTGATGTCAAAAACAGGTTCAGTGATGCGCAGGTTGTGGTTCTTTTCAATGTGCTTTGGACATCAATATCATATGTCAGTGACTTGATCTAACTACATCCCACTGTCTATTGTGGTACTCACTGAGCGCTTCAATTTGAACTATTACTGAATCAGTTCTAGTCATTATTGATCTAACATGGAGTTTAGACTCGCATAACGTTGCAAAATCTTCAAGGCAGTTTTGAACTGCCAGTCTTGCTACACCAGATGGTAGATATACCTTCATCAGGAGAGCTATTTAAATCAGATGTATGGAAATTAAACTTAGGGACAACTCATGCCAGCGACTATGCCTATTTACATACAGATGATACCTCGTCTATTTGAACTACCGGTACTAGTGACTGATTTCCAGATATTATCGGTCTACTACCGATTTAGATTCACTTTTAAAACATTTCAAGATCTTGCGGGAAGGCAGCTGTGAACTGTCAGACTGGCTACATCAGATTGTAGTTATACCTTCATCAGGAGAACAATTTACATCAGATGTATTGAAATGAACTTTAGGTGGAAATGAAGGTTTTAGTTATTGCATCTATAAGCGATGGACGACACATGCTAGTGACTATGCCTGTTTACATATAGATGGTCCATATTTCAACTAATTGAACTACTGCTGATACAGTTGACATTATCGGTCAAATACAGATTTTAGATTCACTTAACATAAGAATGGGAAGGCAGTTTTGATCTGTCAGACTTGCTTTATGATGTACTACAGATTGTAACATAAATATACTTTCTTTTTTACGAGCTATCAGGAGAACAATTGACACCAAATGTATGGAGGTGAAACTCTAAGTGGAAATGAAAGTTTTGTGGAAGTTTTAACTATTGAATCTATAATTTGTCATTCAGTGTGTTAACAAGGGACAACACAGGTGGTGATTTCGGTGTATATATATAGATATATGTACATATCATAAAGAAAACAAACAGAAGTGTTATTTTGAAACATTGACATAGTCAGGTGTACTCCTTATCAATTAAACAAACCTGATTGTAAACATTGATGGTTTTAACTGAAAGGAATCCATGCTAGAAATAATAACAAAATACAATACATTACACATATTAGTAGCCCTGACCAACCTATAAACTGGGTCAGTTTAGCCTATTTTCCAAGTACAACGACACTGTTGACCCATTTAAATTTTAAATGAGAAGTCATTGATTATTGTTTATAAAAACTAGTTTTGTTATTCAATTTGTTACATCTTTGCATTCCATTTCTGTTATTGTATTATTATATCAGCTGACCTAATAACAATATTATTTCGTTTAATGTAATCCAACGAATTCCCTTACTTTTCTCATTAAATGAGTTTTTTAGGGTTTTGGTGCGCGTATTTCAAATTGCATTTATTCTTTTAACATTTGTACTTATAAATTACTTAAAAGAACGGTCAACACGAAGGTGTTTGTTAACTTTTGTATAGCATAATAATGCTAGTTTAATCATAATTTATTCCAAGTAAAAATTCTTGTCGCATCTTTATTAGGGATTCTGACTGCTGGGGATTGGCCATGCATTTGCACATTGATCAACATCTTCTTTTATGGTCTGTAAATGCTGTATGAATATTCATGAAAGAGGATGTTCGAATATGTAAACATTCTTTTTTGTTAGGTAAATATTCTAGCAATTACTTGGCCGGGTCGTAGGTCTTACTTAGGTGGAATATTCTTCGATCTGGTGAAGTTGCTGGAGTACATTTCAAAATTTAGTTTTTTCTCTGAGCACTGGGTTTTGCCCACAAGCTGTTGCTAGGCTTGGTATCTCCTATGTGTCTCTTTGGCATTGTAAATTTCCTTTCGATAGGACCGAATATTGATATAGTGTTCGCAGAAAAATGCTAGTGTCTGTGTCGTATTGTATGGCAGAAATATTGGTAAATTATTGTACGTGTATTGTACACGGCTGAAATATTGCTAAATTATTTACGTGTATTGTACACGGCAAACATATTGCTAGTCCGTATTGTGCACAGCTGAAATATTGCTAAATTATTTACGTGTATTGTACACGGCAAAAATATTGCTAGTCCGTATGGTGCACAGCTGAAATATTGCTAAATTATTTACGTGTATTGTACACGGCAGATATATTGCTAGTCCGTAGTGTGCACGGCAGAAGTATTGCTAATTTATTATACGTGTATTGTGCACGGCAGAAATATTGCTAATGTATTATACGTGTATTGTACACGGCAGAAATATTGCTAGTCCGTATTGTGCACGGCAGAAGTATTGCTAATTTATTATACGTGTATTGTAAGTCCATATTTTGCAAGGTAGAAATGTTGCTAAATCAGTGTACTTTTGTTGTATTGCTATTCCATATTTTGTATGGCTGAAATGGGTGTGAAATTATGGTACGTATATTGTACATGACAAAGTGCAGTGTACACGGCAGAAATATAGCTATTGTCCGGATAGATATATATATATAGCGCTGCAGAAATTTTGCGTAAAGTTTATTCAAGTGTGCAGGCATGATTGGTCCTCGGTTGTTAGAATTACATTGTCTTTCCTGGGTCATTTTATGTGACAAAATTCAGGCTTACATTTAGACAGAAAGATGTGGCCCCAAATTATCCAAACTTATTAAATTGTCAATGAATAAGTTGCATAACTTGAAGTGATATTGAATCACCAATTTGTAAATGAAATATGAATAAGTTGCATAACTTGAAGTGATATTGAATCACCAATTTGTAAATGAAATATTTGTCAGTGTTTGAGAAATTAAAAGGAAGTGTATTTAAGAATTTGTGTTTATTATTATTCTTATTATTCATAATTCTGGTCCTTAAATAATTAATTCTCTAAATGCTTGAACAAATTATTTCAAATTATTAGTATAACCATTAAATATTTATCAATTAAAAATATGTACTTTACGGGAATCAAAAAGGGGATTTTGAAGACAATTTAAAAAAGATCAATTAAAATATCCAATGTCGTTTATCGAATAAAAACATAGACTAAGTATTACATTGAAAACTTCTGCCGGAATTTCAATGTATAAAAAGATATTTTTGATAAAATGGTTTTGATGTTTTAAAATAGTTATTTAAGACAAAAACAATGGGGAAATGAAAACTTAATAAACATGACATTGTTATTATTATTATTATTATTATTATTATTATACCAGATAGCGCCCATTTCATGATAAACACGTTCAAAGGCGCTTTACATATACTGCAGCCACACAGGGCGCGAAATCATACTCTACTAGTACAGACACAGAGCGATCTGACCAGAGGGACAAAGCGAGATAAAGCCCCCAGAACAGACAGAGGGAACTTTTCAGATACAGACGTGTCCGGCTAACTTAGCCTTGCTCTTTTCGAATAGACAATCTAGTTCTTTAACGTGCCCGGTGTATAGAACCGATACACGCGAAGCCGTCTTTCGTAGGAAGAACCAGTACAGGCCTCTTGTTAGGGGGGAGACATTCAAGAGCATCTCAGAAATTTCCAGTGCCTGGACCTGGATTCGAACCCCGGACCTCTGGATTGAAAGTCAAGCGTGTTACCACTAGACCATCGGCCCACCTTCGTCTATAACGAAAGAAAACCATGTTTTCACATATTCAATCCTGGTAAGATCATTCTATTACATAATCAACTTTTTAATACCTGAAAAAAATCTGTGAAAAATCCTTTGGAAGCAAAGAATGCAACAAAGAAGAATAATAGCAGACTCGGTTTGATTGAGTCTGTTCATGAGGGGTTATAAAATGTAAAACACATCTCATGACCCCTAACACCGGCTAAAGCAGAATTCTATTACACATATACACATTACACACCTAAGAAAGGGTTATCTTCTTCAAGCTCCAACATATGTCTGAATATTGATGGTAATATTTGTTTTGATAAGGAAACTATTGCTGACTCTTTCAATACATTCTACACTTCAGTTGCCTCAAAACTTGTTGAAAAATTGCCGGCTAGGGTTAATAAGTTTGGTAAATCTTTTGTGACAAAATTTTATGCCAGTTTAGGTGTGCTTTTGAATAACTACTCTTTTTCACTAGTTTCTGAAAATCAAGTATTGAAATACTTAACTCAGCTAGGTGCTAATAAAGCTACAGGTTTAGATGGTATACTTTCCCGTTTTGTAAAAGATGGAGCTTGCATTATTGCTGAACCTCTTGCTCATGTCATAAATTTGTCCCTCATTCAAGGTGTGGTACCAGATGATCTCAAATTAGCCAGGGTTGTTCCCATTTTTAAGAAGAATGACAAAACTTCTGTAGGTAACTATCGCCCAGTTTCAATTCTGAGTATTGTATCCAAGATTTATGAAAGGGTTGTATACGACCAAGTTGAATCATACTTCAAGGTAAACAAATTATTGTACAAATTTCAGTCTGGGTTCAGAAGTGGTTTCTCAACAGACACATGTCTAATTCATTTAACAGATTATATAAGGATGGAGATGGATAAAGGTCATATAGTAGGTATGATTCTGTTAGATCTCCAAAAGGCTTTCGACACAGTAGACCATTCCATTCTTCTTATGAAGCTTCGTTCAGCGGGACTTGGTGATGACATTTTAAGATGGTTTCAGTCATATCTTTCAGGAAGACAACAGCTGGTGGATGTCTCTGGTACTCATTCTGCTTCTGCTCCCATTACATGTGGAGTTCCACAGGGGTCCATACTAGGCCCTCTTTTATTTTTAATTTACGTCAACGATATGTCAGCTGTGGTTAAAAACAAGCTTTTGTTATATGCAGATGATTCTGGTATACTTGTTTCAGGTAAATGTAAGTCATCTGTAGAAAAATCTTTGAAAGATGACCTGCATCTTGTCAGTCAATGGTTGGTAGAAAATCACTTCATTTAGGTAAAACTGAGTCAATCTTATTCGGATCTAAACATAGAATAAGGTCAAATTCAACTCTTGATATTACATGTAATGGTACAACTATTGAACCAACTTCTACTGTCAAATATCTTGGTGCATCCTTTGATCAGACCCTATCTTTCGATTCAATGGCTCGCTCCATATTAAAAAAGGCTAACGCAAGGTTAAAATATCTATATCGGAAGAAACGTTATCTTACTCAACACACCAAGAAACTTCTTGTCATGGCCCTAATCCAATGTCATTTTGGTTACGCCTGTTCTAAATGGTACCATAGTCTGACTCAGTTACTTAAATACAAGCTCCAAACCACACAGAATAAGTTAATGAGGTTTGTTCTGGACCTTGATGCTAGGTCGCACATTGGCCCAGAGCACTTTAAATCGCTCAACTGGTTACCAGTCAACGAACGTGTAGACCAGATTATCCTGTGTCATGATTTTAAGATAACAATGGGTTAGCCCCGGACTACATGGGAGACAATTTTATCCCACAGGATACTGTTCATTCATATAGGACAAGGTTAAGTCACAAAGGTGCTTTTGCTGTTCCAAAGGTCAAAGGTTTTGGGTTAAAGTCCTTTTTCTTTTCTGGTATTTCCCTATGGAATAAGTTGCCTGCTAGTATAGCACAGACTGAGAAATTACCTGTTTTTAAAACGTTAGTAAAGAATTATTTACTAGACAGTTTAGCATAATTACTTTAATGTGTTTAATAACTATTTAATGTGTTTTAATAACTATTCTTATGGCCTTCGATGTATGTACATTTTAATTTAAGCTCGCATTTTACTTTTTGATATAGTTGTTCAATTTCCATCTAGTCACATAATTTTTTATTTGATATAGCCGTGTAATTTCCATCTAGTCACATACTTCAATTTCCATCTAGTCACATAATTCTGTAAACTCTGTTATGCCTCTCTATGTCATGCCACCAACACAAAGGACCACCATGGAAATAAGTGTTTTCTCTTTTTTGTGTAATCCTTGGTGACGGTGTGCCTGTCATGGCTATTTTTAATTTCATGTATGCATTATGTTATTATGTTGTAATTACTATACATGTTGTTTTTAATTGTCCATGTATGTGCACTCCTTACCGAAATAAATCTATCTATCTATCTATGTTAAATGGACTCCATGAAAGCAACAGACCAGAAAAAATAACAATACTGAATCCACGTACGGAGAGACTTTTTACAGCGGCCACACGGCATTTAAAGATTGCTGTTGTAATAGTTAATAAAATCTGTGTAAAGATCCTTTGCAAGGAAACAATGCATCCAAGAAGCTACCAACTAAACATCATAATAATTGGTGAAAATTAGGTGTCACAGGTATTTAGATAAGGCTAATGTGAACTTAATTAGTATAAACAAAGTCTCTGTTACAATAACATTCTTAACACTTTGGAGACTGTTAATACATGCACATTAATTCTGACAAGAACATACTCTTTCATGATCAGTAAGGTTTTAGAGGTGTCAAGAATACCTCATGGAATAAGTACTTTTCGCAGTGTTTTATACAGGTAGAAAATATTTATATGTATATTTTATTTCTAAAAAATATAGATGCTTTGTATTATACATTTCGTTATATTTTAAGATTTAGTAAAATTGTATTTATTTTAACTTCCAGCGTTTGTGTTAAATTCATATATAGGAATTTGTGAAAGCTAGCTTTTTATATACTATATCTGCTAGTGAATGATGATTAATTAACATTATTTTGTTTTCAGAAGTGTTAAGATATTCCACAGTAATATAGGACAAGACGTTACATCTCAAGAGACCATTTTAAGATAACACAGAAATGTGCATCATTTGTCAGGAGGCAAAATTTGACAGAAAATGAAATTGAACAGCCTTAATGCATAACATCTCTAAAAACGTGTGCTGAATCAAGAATTTAGAATTAAAATACTTTACCATATGAAGTGCTTTTCTATTCTTCAAAGAACTAATACAATCTCTTCAGTCAAAGCTTAGTGTTAATATAGAACAACAAACATCAGATAAAGCTGCATCCTCATTAAACTTACCATATACTCATACAAGGAGATGGTTAAGCCAATAACCTGGGACAAGTTTATGTTCTGTCAAGACAAAAAAAAAGAAAGAAAAGAAAACATGAAAAACTCTTTGATATAACTACCTACCAAGTCGGTGATAGTATTTTAAAGGATACTAAACTTAACCTTCAATGCGATTGCGACCCTCTGATGTCAACGACCTCATAGACGCAGAGGGCAAATATCATAACAAATATTTAGATTCTTTTAGATTCGGAGTTTGCAAAACTATGTCGGACAATTCAAATACAGATCATGTCATGATTTTTCTTGTAAATGAACTTGAGTATGCTGCATCGAAATTGAAAATACTGCAACTTTCACACATTTGGAACAGATACAGCATACCTACTAAAGAGACTTCTTCAACAACTCCTTTGTCATTTAAATCTAGAAGATCATCCTTCAAAGAATCCCTACAACTTAAACTGAGAAACAAGTTTCAGTTTGTACATCCACTACATAGATCTTCTAATGAAAGGAATGCTCTTCTTGTTCCAGATGAGTGTGCTGTGTCAATGCTAAGTGGATCCCATTATGCTACTACTGACAAAAGTGAGGAACGGCTGACAATTCCGAAATATAATTCCAGTGACGATTTCTTGTCATTGGCACACGTAGCACTTAAATTAAGGACCGATTCTTTCTCTCTAGAAAGACAATCTGGGCTGCGTGCGAGTAAAACGGATGCAATAAACTGTGTTCCGAAAAATCTCTATATGAAGACTTTGACCTTAAAGATCCTGAATCTGTTAGACAAACAAAAATATAATGTATAGCACAAATTGTGGTTTATGGTATGAGTGATGGTAAAACATGGACTCCTAAAACACATCGGTCTTTAAAAATATTAAACACTGTTGTCTAGAATTGTATGCATATAACTGAAAACTGGGGCAGTCACATACAGTTATAACTGTAGACCAGACTCCTTACTTTAAGCTTATGCCTGCATACAGGGACAAGCTTATACCTAGAATGGATGGTTTGCATATATCGATGATTTTTTTTTGAAATCTGGTGTCACTCTTTAGCACTTCCTGCAAACAAAATTGACCTAGCTAGATTTTTATCAGAAGAGCTGATTATGCAAGCCCTAAACGAAAAGACGTTAGTTGCTGGCGTAGGCTTTCAGGAAGAAGAAACTGGAAAAAGCAATGTAACTGAACTTAATTTGGATGAATTAAAACCTTGACACGATGAAGCTGACACAAGCATCATTTTCCATGCTGTTCACTGCAGTATATGATCAAATTGTCACACTGTTGTTTTGCTCTTACTATGCCACCTGCAGGAATTAAAGGCAATGGTGTGGATGATGTCTGGAACAGTGAAAAAAAACGAAAATATATTCAAGTCAACACTGTGTTAGATAAATCATTGATAGCGGAGGAGTTGTGGAAATTTACTGGCTTTTTGTAACCTGTTCGAAAGTAGTTGAGAAATATAGCCACACATACCAAATTATTACTTGGTCTAAGACAAAAACAATATGTATGTATCGGAAATGACGTCATCAATTTAGCGACAAATTAAAAAAAATATATACCGCTGAATAATGTCTGAAAAAGTAAAATTTTTCATAATATCGGATATCATGTCATTAAACATGAGAAAAATACAACTAATTTCTTTTTAACTGTTTCATTTGTCCCCAACCCACTTATTTAACAATGCATTTTTCTACATAGCTTCTACCTGTTTTTTTTTCAACTATTCCTGTGATGTTTTTTTTACAATATGACTGTTTCCAAAAGTTACTAGAAACTCAACATAAATAAGCTAGGATATATTAGATAACAATATCTCATTTAAATAAGTACATAGAAGGAAATGAATTTTTAGTTTACTGCAGTCGTTAAACGATGATGACATCATAGACAACCTAATTACTGGACTAAAACATACGTAGAGTAATCTTCTGATGATTCATTTCGGAGATGTCTTTGAATCAGATTTACGGGGAAGTATTATTAATTGGATTTATCAGTTCAATAGGAAAATCTACTCTATCAAATAGTTTACGTTTTTAAGCTATTTGTGCATTAGAAACCGCATTTTCAAGATTGCGTCATGTTACATATTATTTTTCTATTGTTTTTGCGTTCTCATTACATTGTTTGGGCATCAACCTGGTCTGACACACTCAAACAGATTACAGGGTGTATAGATGTATATAATTATGCTATCTGAATATGGAAGTGATAGATAATCATACCATTTCTATTTTTAATCGAGCATACCGCGCCATTAAAAAGAAATTAGCTCACTTAATATCGTTATATAGTAATTTTCTGATATTTATTGATATTTATTTTCATTTTAAAGACACTGATTATGGTATGCAAGGTATGTGGCCTATGGTCTGCGTATTGGCGGTAAGAGCCAATATACAAGACTGGACGATTGATAGACTTGCTTCTGTTTATCATATTAAGGTATTAGATCACTAATAGTAATGTTTACAAGATGGCCTTTGCTATTTTGTATAACTTATGGTATCTCCTCAAGCTCAAGTAGAGACAAATTTCAAAGTGACAGCCACTATCCAAAACGTTTGCAGAGTACTCATTTTACCATTAATTTTAATAAAAGAAACATCTAACTATTGGTAAACTGTTATAAAACACAAAATAAAAATGTCAATATCATTTTTTCTATTGTGCCTCAAGTAAACGGATTTAATGAGACAGAATTCATATTTCAACATTGAGAAAATAAGGTCGAATGCTGTGTTTCTGTTTTGAATTTTGCTTACTCCATTTGAAATAACCTTAGGGCAGACGTAAAACCTACCTAAATTTCTTCCACAATATATAATCTAAGAGTGAAAGCAAAATAGAGAACTTTCACCGCGTGTAACTCGATATCTTTAAAGATGTGTAACTCTACCCCTTCTGTTTAACTAGTAAATTCACTTTGAACACCAAGAAATCGCTTATAAGATTAATCTTTTCCCATTTGTGTACAAGAAATCAATAATAAGTCTTGAAAGAAGTAAAAACTTACTAGAAAAAAAGGAAAATAAGGGAAAAACGTTTGGTCCCAGTAGGGCTTGAACCTACGCCCCTCCAAGAATTGCAGTAAAAGTAGGTTTATGGTAGGAATTGAATACTCTTCGAAAAGGAGATTCTCTATTAGTGAACTAATACATTAAGCTACTGTATAGCTACTGTGCAGTACATAGATTGCATGTGCTATTTTTCACCTGTATTTTTTTTTAAAAAATAATGAATAATTTATGTATAAATACATCATGTGTATTTTGAACAGTGATATCTGTAGATTGCTGGAATTTATTATGAAGGTCCATTTTTTTTATTTATTTAAACTGCAACCGAGTGCTTCTTTAATTTCTAATAAAATCAAGCAATATTCAATTTTTCTGGTTTTTTTCTGGTACTTAGATTAAAAGATCATAATTAATTAATAATAGAAAAAAAAAATATTTGTCGTTTCTGTATTCCAAGGACGTTGTCACCTGTAATTATTCAGCAGTCCTGCAAATCGATGGCTTTCTTATTTTCTCTTAAGCCATGACTTTCCGGAAAAAGATACATTGGAAATTACGATAACTCACTTCAATCCCCAGGGTGATATTGGTCTCTGTATTTCTCAATATTTTCTCAAGGCGGCCCATATCCCCACAACACGCCATGGACTATGTCTTTCATGCACTCACTGGCTTTGACGCAACATCATATTTCTGTGAATCTCTAAAAATCTGCATAAATTTTATACAACCAATGCAAAACTGATAGAAAGTCTTGGATATGAACAACTGCCTGATGATTTAAAATAACACTGAATATTTTATTTTCAAAATGTATGGCCAAGATACTGTAAGTACTGGCATTGATTGAAATGTTATGTTTGGCATGTCTACAAGTCCTGAGTACATGTCCCCAACCAGTGATGCTTGCTCATTTCACATTAGAATAGCCAATAATCAAGCTTTGGTGTGGAACCAAACTGTTCCCAGTATAGACCTACCTACCGACACGGGATGGATTTTTTGCTTGCAAATGCACATCTGGAATTAGGAATCTCAGATGAAAATGAAAAAAAGACTGGGCTCTTATGCCAAAAATAAAATTAGTATAGCCAACTTGAATTGTTTAATGATCATCTTTTTGACGCAATAGTCAAGTTAGAGTTATATATACTCAAAGCACTCATCATTGTACGATATCCTATTTGTCGTGATAGATCAGATGCTATAAAGTTCAGGTATACACATAGAGTGACTCTCTGAAATCAATTAAGTTATTCAATCAACTTGCAGCATTGAAGAAATTAAAACGTTTCCTATTTTTTTCTCCTTCATGATTTTCCTGTTTAATTATGGAAATATGATTTGTCTTTGTCTATATACACTAAGTCAATGCATATATTATGGTACACAAGTGCTTTGTTCAGTTGAAAAGTTTCCTGATGTATTAAATATCAATCAAATCCAGATTAATTAGGTAAAAAAACTTACAGTATAGAATCAGGATTATGACACGTTCCGTTGTGTAAATATGATTCAACACTGTAATAGATCTTTTTATAAATACTTTTGTTATTCAGTTTTTCGCATAACTGACATTCTGATTTTCTCATGCTTTCCGTTTTTGACTTTGCGACGTCATATATGTCTTTGTGTTTTAGGTATTCTGTATAAAGGTTAATATCTCGGCTAACATTTAGCAAATATGTTGCTAAAGATTTTACAGTTGGAAAGACTGATGTATCTATAAACGCATTGCTATCAAAATGTTTTGAATAACTAAGGCCTCCACGTACAACTAACACAGTATCTAAACTGAAATATCTATAGAATTTCTCTGATATATAGTCTGTACAAATATTGTTTTCAAACGATAAATAGAACATGTATTCGTCGTTGATTTTCTTTAAAATAAATTTGCCATCTACTTTTCTTTCATTTTCGGCGCACAATCCAAATATGTCTACACTTACTCCGCTTTGAGTAAGTTTAGAAACATATTCATCCCGAAGACTAGGCGCATTGCAGTGACTTACTACCCAAGCGGCCATCTTTCTCTTCCTTAAATAAATTGAACGATAGTCTTTATATACCGGCACATTTCTAGTGGTCAATACTTGCATAGGCCGAAAAATATCCGAATCTAGTCGATATCCCCATGACCAGTTCATTGTCCTTCTCCAGACAGGATCTTTATACCATGATATATTTCCAAATGTTGGGGCTTCAAGTCTAAAAAAGACCCAGATTTGATGCTTTGACCGTTGTGTATGAAACCTTTCCGTATCTTTTTTACTGACGCCGTTCTGTGTGCTAAATACCACTGCTGACATCATTGAAACGTTTATATGATTTCGAGTGAAAACACAATTATTAAAATCACAGTTGGTTTTGATGTACTCACTATCCGCTGTTAGATTTATCCAAGAAGGTGCATTAAAAAACAAAATATATAATGTGTTCCTATGCACTATACTCTGTCGAATATTTTGGTTACCAATATCTACTAAACTATTTCTTACGGCATCTATATTTCGATAGTTATTCCTTACATTTTTGAAGCGTATGGTTGAATCATATAAAACAAAACTACTTTCCATAGCTATCGCCATGACACAAGCAATACAAACCAAACTGAAAAGAAACCGATTTCGTCGCATTTCAGAAATAATATATAACTTTACGTGTTATTGATATACGATTAATAAATGCTAGTATAAATGGCTTATTGAAGGAAAGAGACCATAAATAGGAAATTTTAAAATAACTTATTGTCTTTACACAACTGAGAGAATGTATCTAATATGTAAGCTACAGATATACTTTTGTCGTTAAAAAAATTACTTAAATTATTCTATTGCCATTTGCGTTTTGATGAAAGGCATACACGTGTTTTGCATTTAATAGAACAATATACGACCGAAGTAATAAAGAAACTTGTCTGTGACAATGGTCGCATTGTCTTTGTATTGATGTAGCCATATTTCTTCATCGGACAGGTTGTCCAACGTAATGTCATTTGACAGAGGCCAATTATGTCTAAAAACAGAGCTTAGCTTTTTCCGAGTACCGATCAAAAGAAAAAAGTGATAGTTCAATGTATAGTTATATCATTAAAATAACAAAACTGCCCTGAATAATCATTTATCACAACACGAAAGGTCATCTATACGATATTTGTTTTCACTATCATTCTATTACAATGTTTGACTCTTGCAAAATTATGGATGAAATTGATATTGTACTATTGTTATCTTAAATTCAGGTTATAATCGATTCGTTTTTAGGTAAAGGGTTTGAATCGATCAGGGGAGGACATGCGTCGAATAAAAAGAACGTGTGAAATGATACTAGTAACAACTTTACAATCAATTAGGTTTCTTTATTTCATACTATTGTAGCGATATATACCACATAAGAAATTAGTCGAGAAAAATTAATATATGGTTTAGTGCATGTTTCACAATCTACATGACACAAATAGCATAAACTTATCTTTTATCTGTTTCAAACATTGCAACAATTACATTAGAACTATCGTATAATTAACTTAAATCAAACATTTTAAAAATCCTACATGTAATTATTTATCACAATGCATTAGAGCAGCGATGTGGAAATCAAATGTCCTTCTTGTCCGATTTGGAACTTTTTGCCGGCGGACACGTGCATTTTTTCATTCCGTTTGTCCGCGGACAAGCATACAGTTTTAGGTATAAATTGAGAAAAAGGAAGAATAATTGATCGATGCTTTTCTGAAATCAGCTGGCTTCGCACGGGTAATACTTTTGGCATGGCATTTTGTTATACTGTATATGTTGCATGTTCCCAGTTCTGTTATGCTACACCTGTTGCATGTTCCCTAGCCCCACAGACGCGACTTCAGCCTTATATAACGGCAAAGGTGAGAACAAGATTATACATACTGATACACAATAACCATTCGGTGCATACGTGACAGCAACCTAGAACTGAGCACGCTACTGTGATAAAGTCAACAGAGTATTCGGCTAAGAAATTAATTTACGCTTTATAACCTCATCGGATTGTTTCGGTATGTTTAATCATTGATCTGCTATATATTTTTTCTTAAATACGTATGATTGGTTTTGATTACAAGTATTTTTATATTAAGTTTCGTTCTTTACTCATAATGAGTCCGTTTCAAGATTTTATTTAACATAAAACTTTTCATGATCTAATGCGTGTTTTACATTTTTGATATTTCTGTAACCATTTTCTCGAATTATTTTTCTCGTACATTACGCTACCACAACCCCTAAATCACAGGATAGCGTTTCCTATACCTCATCTTGTAAGACAAACTAATGTTTTTAATTACTTTAGGGGCGAAATCATTTCTGTGTAGAACTCTGATTTTAATGTCTAGATAATAATTAATATATGACAAGACAAAAACAAATCGCCCCCTCCCCTCCCCCCCGCATAGCAAACGAAAACCCATTGAACTGAATTAAATTACGCGACTCCTACCTCAGATGACACAACTGCGTTATCCAAATGGATTTCTATAGTAAGTTTATAAGATAATTTAAGTTTCTTAAAAAGATCTACGGACAAGATTTTACTCACTACTTTGTCACTCCGCTCGAAAAACAATAATTTATAAGATAATTTAATTGTTTTAAAAAGATCTATAGACAAGATTTTACTCACTACTTATTCACGCCACTCAAAAAACAAATAATTTTAAATTAGTAGAAATATTTTGGTGTTGCTGCATAAAGTAGCATTTTTTCGACAAATAGTCGGAGTACATAATTTGAAAATAACATCACCGTATAGGTTTCAATGGACCAGTTGTACCGTTGCATGGTCTTAAAGAAACTAGGGTTTTTATACCTTACTTAAAGTATACTGACTAGAGCACTCACGGTTGGATTCTTGCGGTGTCTAAAAATTGTTCATATTCACCAAACATGATCAGAATGTTGATAGGCATAATATCACGGACATTTTTGATGACCAACTAGATCTGCCTAGACACTCTGGTGGTATGGTCTTTTAATTGCCAGGTTGTGCAAAAGTAGCACTAAACGCTCTTTAACGCGGAAAGTATGTTAAAAGTCTTTATCCATCCTTCATCAAACTTGATCAGAATAAGTAAAGACAATATCTCGGCCAATTTCGTTTACCAACCAGACAGCCTACATCACCTTGTAGGTATGGCCCTTTTTTGCCCCATTAAGTGTTTCAGTACCATTGTTTTGGCGGCGTATTGTGTGACAGCTTAATACCTTTTTTATTATTACAGCTCTATTATTTTCAATTTGAAGTTTTATGCGAACTGAGTGTACATACCCTCCATATAAAGCTTCGCGTATAATTAGAAGAGTTTTCGTATGTAGTACGCAGATTTCCAGGGTGTGATAAATGGAGACGAGCATTATGCGGTCTCAAATAGATGCTCTACCATTCCTTTCGTTAATGTAATACATTTGTACTAGTTCTCACGCAGAAAACGTCCTAATCAGTTCCGCTAAGGCTTTAGTATATGAAAACTCTGGTAAAAACTTACTTTTGTCGGTAAAAATTTCTGGCGAAATCCTGGATAAATTTAGAATTAATAGTTACAAGATGTCTTCAGTCAGTACATACGATTTGTCTACTTTGTATATCACTATACCACATAAATTGATAAATGAAAAAGCTAACCGCCCTAATTCAAATGACTTTGGCCAGGGAAAATGCTACGAAGTTTGTAAAGCCCTTTCCTTTTTATTGAACAATATTTACGTCAGGCTTGGGAATGTAGTTTTCAAACAAGTAACTGGTATTCCCGTGGGAACAAATAGTGTACACCTTGTCGCTGATTTGTTTTTATATTGTTAGGAAAGAGATTTTAAGCTGGGCCTTTCTCAAGATACACAGGCAGACATTATTACTGCATTTAATAACACATCACGCTATCTAGATTATATACTTAATATAGATAATCCGTTTTTTTTTTTTTTTGCTCAATTAGTGGATACTATTTATCCTCGAGAGCTGCAGTTAAATAAAACTAACAACTCGAATACTACTGCTTCATTTCTAGATTTACATCTCTCTTTTACGACAATTTTATACATACCAAAATTTATGACAATAGGGGCGATTTTAATTTTAGTATTGTAAATATCCCCCATTTGGAAGGGGACGTACGCACTAGACTGATAATAATATATTTCTACATTTTTCCTTTTTTGACGAATTTAATTTCATAGAGACAAAAGCCAGTCTATTTTAGAGATCTGCACAGAGGAATTATGTTGAAATTATCTGTCTAGTACGATCCGAAATGCTCTCAGAGAGATGACTGGCTCCTATGGCTATTAGATTACCCGTGGATAATTTGGTACATCATGCTAGTGGTCAAGTGTTATGCTGCTGATCATAAATCTGTTTACCTAACTGATTTTTAATGGTGATAACTGAAGAACCATTCTCATCTAGAATAAACCATTTTACTACTTTTGAAATCTTGATGGTTCCTCTTGCAAATATTTTTATTAACAATAATATGCTTATTTTACTGAAATGAGTATTATAATCAGTATATTTCTGAAACTGAAGAGTGGATTTTAAAAGTTTCTTACAGCATGTCATAATATAAAGCACATTTTAAAAGATATGTTGAGTTCAAGTTTATTGAAACGATAACGAAACTGCTTTGTGTAATAAAACTGTTCAAAGGTGTTTATAAAACCGAGACTTTTTGTCCCGTCGGAAAGCCAGTTAATAGTTTGTGTAGGAATTTTCACAGACATTTTTGTACTAAGCAGTCTATATAGTATATAGACAAAATTATGAGAAAGCTGTACCATAATTTAAAGAAACACAAGTGTCAGCAAACATGATTTCTATTCAGTGACCAAGCACCGTACTGCAGTCACTGCAGCACCAACAAACAAAAAAAAAGATGGTTAATGTTCTTAACAAAGATTGATAATTAACAAAACTATTCAAAGTCGATGCATATATGTTGCACCATTCTAATTGCCAGATATCTAATGCTAATAGCTAAATACGATATTCTCTCTTTCATAATAAATGCGAAAATTTCAAATACCTTATGTTTATTGCTGAAAGATAATGCTAAATTAAATTGTCCATTGATTTTAAGAAATAAGGATCATGTCTTATGAGTTTGATTTGAACTACTTGCAATTGTTCTACCATGTCATGCCAACATCGGACAATACATGTAATCATTCCGCTTTGAATGGAGGGCCGGAGCACCATGCTTATTGCTGAATGTCAATTTTAATGCAAAATGCCAATATCTTAATGCTAAATACCAATTATTTAATGCTAAATGCTATTATCTTATTTGTCATTTAGCATTTTGTAATTAGCATTGCGCACCGTCCTTCCATAGTACTGTTTTTCCATCGCATTTGACAATTATGACTCAATGTTTAAGATTTAGCATTTGGCATTTATTTTTGTTGCATTTGGCATGTGGCATTTTTCAAATGAAAGGGCAGATGTGTAAAGATAACTTCCTAATATTTTATGCCAAATATCAAATGCTTAATTGTATTTAGAGTATTAAGCATTTTTAAGGTAAAATTATGTATCTGGTAAATTGAACAAACCTTCCAAGAAACTGTAGTTTTATCCACTAAATAGCAAAAGGTCTGGCGATTAATTGAACAAATGCATGTACCTTATAAGAGATATGTAATTGAATGTTAATATGTAGAGTTTCCTTTTCAACACCATAAACATTTTGAAACCAAATGTCTCTATTTAACATTATATTTTTTTACATATCAATTAATTTTTTATTTTAAAAACATTTAGCACTGCTAATCTTTACCAAAGATTATACAAGTCTGGGGCTTTCTTGATTTGTAAAGAAATACATATCTATTTGGAGTTAACTGAAGAATATAGTGTGCAACGTGCGAAATTTGCACAAATAAGAAACTTACAAGAATTATAAGCTTAAATGTATTTCTAACTATGATACTTTTCTATCTTCTGCAGAAATAGCAATTTTGATGAAAAAATGTGCTTTCATGCATTTACATACAGATTTTTCAAGCTAAAACCTCCTCCAATTAATTAAACACCGGCATTAGATTCAGAAAAGCCATATACCGTCTAACTGAATACAGGATAAGAAGAAATGAAAGCATTCTGTCCGAATATTCTCTGAGCAAGATTGCAGATTTATGTTTCTGTACTTGTGTTTCACTGTCCTTCAAATAGAACACTTTAATATGCATTTATTCAGCCCTGAACCTGGAAATTCATTTATGCACCAAGAGGTGATATCACTATATTATATGTGCACTCCGTCTTTTAACATACAAATATTGCAAATGCTAACTTTTCCGCTAGCAGTTCAGGGTGGGGGCATCTGTTCTACTCCTATATTGTTCAGTTACAGTTTAATTCCATATGTCAATTTTATGACAAGCCATAGGAAATGTGTAGCTTACAGATTTTCCAATCCAACTACAAGTACCAAGTACAGAGAAATGAAATTCATTTCTGATAAAATTGCAACTGACCCCTGCAGTTGTAAATCCCTGCTACCAGATGGTATCAGTGAGTTACATAAACATGTGGCATTAACCACTGATCTCTATCAGTTAGGCTGTGGTCAGTTCTTGACATTGATTGATAACAAACCTAAAATCAGGTTTGTGAATTTTCGGATTGTACTAGACTATGATATTGGACATAGAATATAGACTGGCTCAGTTCACTACATTTAATAAAAAAAAATGTAAAAAAGATATATCATAGCCTAGGAGCTAGTCTAAATGCACTGAAATATGTTACTAGTGAAACAATATCCAGCTAATTAACAAGTACTACTAATTCATATTGAAACATAACCGCAACTACTCTGACTCATACATAAGAAGCAATCTCCAGGTTTGATTGCCAGGGCCGCATGTCTAGCGACATTATTCTCTAAGACTCAGTAATAAACTTCATGTCCCATATCAATATATGGTCGCTTTCCTAGCGACATAATCCCCAAGACTCATAAAAAAAGAAACTTCTTGTTTCATCAACGGTCGCATTTCTTGCGACATACTATGTATAAGCTTTACACATGCTCTACACATTATACAACGATACATTATAATAATACATTTAAAGCGTTACACACGCCTCACAGACGTTACAACGTCTTGTTAAAATCTCATGGAGTTCAGAGCATTTGGGTTATGATTCATAAAATATTACCTTGCTGTCATTTTACGAATTGAGAGCATTTAAATACTTTACTTCCCTAAGGGTATTCCTCACTTAATATAACAAAACATAATGAAGCTGGACTATATATATGTCCTTTGACAATTTTATGTTCTAATACGTCTATCTGTACAACAAAAATGTATTTTCCTTATGAATAATAACATTTTCATAATTATTCTATATGATCGTTTTGTACAAAAAATATTCTTAAATGTTGACTTTAATATACGAAAATTCGCTATATTTAAGATTGAAGTTTCTGTTGGTTCGTATGTAAAAATGTATAAAATGTTTAAAAGATCTAAATATATCATCAAATTTAAAATGTAACGAAAGAATTTCCGAATAGCAGCGTTGGTACATGTATACGAGTTAAAATGAACAGTCACTAACCTGATGAAGTATTTACATTTGTCCATTGATTTCCTGTTTCCATAACCATACACCATGGACGTTCTGTTTCCTTGCCGAGCCTTAAATTGCATCTTGTCCGTACGTTTGTTCATGCGGATTCTAACAGCTGTCTGGAGAGATCTGTCGTCAATTCCATTTCAGTAATTCGTCTGCCAAATCGTCAGTGATGAAAGTTATTTGGTCTTAATCGTCACGGTAACCTCATCGTAGTTGGAAAGTACTTCCCATTTCGTGTTGTGTCCGCGACGTATTGAAAAATCGTTTAAATCCTGGTTCTTTTAAGGCACCAAATCATCAAGTGTGGCGTAACAGGGTCTAAGGTTCACGCTATTAAACTACAGCAACAACAACAACTGTTCTCTATAATAACTACTATTTAATATTTACTATGTGCTACGATAATATATTTAAAACATCAATGTCTATCTTTATAATTCATTAACATAGTCTCTAACACGATCTCTGTTATTTCAAATAATCTCTAATATTTAACATTAATACTTAATTGCCTCGGTCTTAATCTAACTTATCTCGTATGGAGTATCGGCATACGTAACTACAACCGGACAATGCAAAATTGATACTAAAGTTCAATCTCAAAATTAGCGGTATTTAAGGAAAATTGACCATCGGGTGACTAAAATGGTTTCCTCGGATTGAATGCGCAAAATGGCCAAAAATGTCCATTAATCAATAAACATGTTATGATTCCCATTTAGTCAGCTTGTCAAAACAATTAGTAACTGGACAAAACAACAATCATGACATGGCCAGAGGGTAGTTAACCTGGGCGAGATATCATAACCTGTCAGTTTTTCATGTGACTAAACGCTGAACCTATTTTAAAAGGACATTCCGAAATTC
This sequence comes from Mercenaria mercenaria, assembly GCF_021730395.1. NCBI lineage: Eukaryota > Metazoa > Mollusca > Bivalvia > Venerida > Veneridae > Mercenaria > Mercenaria mercenaria. The sequence continues at coordinate 20,355 of NW_026462026.1, read as the reverse complement.
TTTTAGGTGTGACTTATCACTGACAAAAAAACTAGATGAATAATGCTTAACTAATTGGTATAATGAATTCTTAAAATCATTATACCGCAGACGCTACGCTTCCCTCTTTGATTGTGTCTAACGGAACAGTTGGAGGACACTTTGCTAGGTAGTTCTTAAATACCACCGGGACTGAGCTATTTTGATTTCTGTTTTCTGGCCTGTTTCGTCCAGCCCTTAAGGGTGTTTGCTTTGTTGCTCTGTCGTCTGCAAAGGCATAGAGTACATGCGTTTTAGGTTCTTAAGGCTTGCATTTATATAAATATACAAAACCATTTTTGTGTTTTGCATTACATGCCTTCTGATGCTTTTGGGTATGTTAGGGTTTCAACTGGCGGGGATAACTTTTATTTACACTGTCCAGTGACTTTGGAACATGGTGGGATTAAGAGTGAGGTTAGGTGCACCATAAACCGGTTTAAGCTCCCCAGTGGTGGTTTTGGCACTGACCGTTCCAAGGCGGTGCCGCCACTATGTTCCTTTATTTGTTCGTTTTTGTCATTGTGCGTTTGTTTTGTGTGTGTGAGTGTCTGTGTGTAAGTGCGTGTGTGTGTGCACGCGTGTGTGTGTTGGCCGTGTGCGCGTCCGCGTGCAGGGTTTACGTTTGGGGAGGATGCGTTTTTAGAATGGATATTCATCCTTGTTTTTATGTGTGTTTGGCAAAACATAAGAATTATTAAAGATGACAAATAGTAAAGAAATTTTGTTATGGCTATAAAACCGTTGACCAAAATTTCAAAACTAAAACACTCACAATTTGGTCGTGCAGATTACACACTTTTCATACATGTATAGGGTCAAGCAGTATCCGATGACCTAAAAATGCTGTTGTTTCATGGACAGGAACGCGGGAATACTGGTAGATTAAGACATGTTTCATTGTTAAGATCTGGCCATTTTTGACAAAGATCTTACAGTTATATACATTCTTTCTAAATATCAGAACGATTGTTGAAGAAACAAATGTGTTGGAGTGTACAAGATATTCTTCATGGAGATCTGCATGCAACATGGCCAAGTTTCTGGTCTAATTGGTCCAAAAAAGGGAACTTGGTCATATTACTTTTGTAAAATATATTATAACGAAACATAATTAAAAGGTGGTGCTAGCACTGCGAAAAAAGAGTTAATATACGGGAGTGTACGGGATCCCGTATATTACCCGTATACGGGAAGAAATACGGGAAAACTAAAATAAGGGCGTGTACGGGGCTTGTATATTTAAAAGTCCGTATACTAATAAAATACGGATTTCCGTATACTATGAAATACGGGATTTTTAGTATACGATACTCCGTATATTATTGAAATACGGGAAATTCTAAAAAGGGTTATTCTGATCGTATACAACACCGTATATTCCCGTTTATGTCTGGTGTACGGGAATACATAAATCCGTATATTACGAAATACGGGACGTATATTTCCCGTATATGTTTCATATACAACCCGTATATTTCCCGTATATTCTGGATATACGGGATATGTATAAGTTTGTATATTTCGAAATACAGGGATTAAATTTCCCGTATATTCTTCGTATACAATCTCCGTATATTTCCCGTATATGCCGGAAATACGGGATTTAGATAATTTGTATATTTCGAAAATACGGGACGTATATGTGCCGTATATGCTTGGTATATAACTCCGTATATTTCCCGTAAAATGCGAGAAATACGGATTTAAATAATTTGTATATTTTAAAAATACGGGACTTATATTTCCCGTATATTCTTTGTATACAACTCGTATATTCCCGTATATTCGGGATATACGGGGTATGTATAGTTTGTATATTTCGAAAATACAGGGATTAAATTTCCCGTATATTCTTCGTTTACAACTCCGTATATTTCCCGTATATTCCGGAAATACGGGGTTTAAATAATTTATATATTTCAAAAATACGGGATGCTATCAATATGTGTAGTGAAAATTATATTCCTCGGCCATTTCAAAGGTCAAACGTTTTGCACGTTTTCGAACTTGTACGTGTATGTAGAATGAATGCCAATATTGAAAGAAAGAAATGTTTAATACTAATATGACATGAACTGAAAAAAAAGCATTCACGGACCAAAACAGGTATAAATTTAAAATCAAACATGAATGAATCCATCATTTCATCTAGCGCGTTCCCGATTTATTTTAACATTTAATCTAAATAGCCGATTGAGAAAAGAAAAAGATTAATCAGTTCATCCCTATTTATTTGTATTGATAAATACATCCGTGGATCATCGTCATTGTAAAAATCAAATGCAAGCATAAATTAACTCTTTTTCTGCACATTTCCAACGCTTGTGCATAGAATGCAACTATTTATAGAAAAAAAGAGGAACTAATCCATTTATATTTTGTACTGAAAAAGTATATAAGACATGTATTGATACATTACTTATGAAATCAATTCTTATGAAATCAATTCTAATATTTTCACAGACGCAAAATAATCGATATAATGTGTCTGCCTCCAAAGATTCGAACAAACGCCTTTCGTTCGATTTAATAAAAGTATCGTTCTGCTACCAACCGAGTAGGTCGTTTTTTTGTTTTTTTGTTGGGATTTATGTTGCGGCTGACACACTCATAGGTCTTTAACGACTTTCCTGTTTTCTTGTGGAGGAATTACCCAGGTGCCCTAACGTGCATTATTTCATCACGAGCGAGCACCTGCTTAATGTCTTCCTCACATGGAGAATTTTAACACTCTGAGTGAGGCTTGAACCCGTATCGGTGATGGGCAACTGGTTTGAAGTCATCGATCTAAACCACTCGACCACGGAGACCCACTCCGGGTAGGTCGGACCTTTAAACCAACCTGTAGATAACATAGCATTTTGGTAATAAAGAAAGCACATAATCTACCGAAGTCATTCAGTTTAATATAATTCATAAGATAAAACAGGTAGTGATTAACATCACATTACTTTACTTTAAAGAAATGATAACCGTGGTAACGTGGATGGTGTGCTATAAAATATGTATTTTATACCTTTTTGTTCAATGTTCACTTTCAGTTGTTACTTAATTTTAAATCATTAAGCGGAAAATATTTTCATATCCGTTGACTTTTGTTTCGAAGTAATTCTGCAGATGTTCTATGTATAGTACGGTGGCATAGCGAGGACATAGGAAATATTTTATTTTTTCTGTGCGCACGTGTTAGCTACCACGTGCGTATGTGGTAATGCACACGTGCACGGGTGATAACTATCACGTGCGCAAGTGACAGCACGTTATACTACCATGTGCCCATGTGATAACTAACACGTGCGCACGTGGTAGCTGATCAATGAAAAAGCGTGAAAGATCTGCAATTTTTCTAAATGGATGTCTTTCATAAGGAAGTGTTATTTATAGTTAGCTGTAATTTACGAAGTAAGTGTTTCTTGTTTTTGAAAAAAGGATGATATCTCGATTAGATTCGTTGGTAATTTACCACGTTCGCACGTGTCAGCTAACAACTGCGAACGTGATAGCTATCACATACGAACGTGTTAGCTAAGATAGTTATTGCGTGCGTACGTGTTAATCAACACATTCGCACGTGGTATCTAACATGTGCGAATGTGGTGCTAACACGTGTGCACGTGATAAATAAAATGTTTCCTATGTCCCCTCTATTCCACTGTAGTATACACTGTGGCAGACTATTTTATTTCTCGTGGATGTAGTGTCCTTTAGTATTGACGTAGCACATGTGAATATTTCGTATATTTCCGTAAATTCATTTTCAATGTCCAAACATAAATAGCGATACAAATATTACATATAAAATTCTTAGTTGATATTATACTGTCGCATTTGCATGTAGCTGAGCAGCAAAGCGTTTAGCTGCCAATATCAGGGTAGTGGGTTCGAGTTTTGGTCATACCTTTTCCCCTAAATTTTATTTGCAAACTTTCCACTTATTTGTCAAACGCACCGTGATATTTATGGTCCATTTATTAAAAGTTATCATATTCACCCGTTGTAAAAAAAAGTCAATTATTTAAAATATTCTAGACAAAAAGACACATTACTGTCACAAGCTTACTAGAAAATAAATACTTTAAGAGAAAAAAAAAATTATAAAGATAAAACAGGTAGCGATTAACATCACATTACTTTACTTTAAAGAAATGATAACCGTGGAAACGTGGATGGTGTGCCACTGATTAACTGTATAAAATATAAATATTGCTTAAAATTAACGAAAACGCTCGAAAAATATTGGCAGAGATTAATGAGTGCCTTTCATTAAATCAAATTATATAAGCATTTACACTGATTTACCCATCTCCACGAAACTGTACATATAATTTCTGCCGAACAGTTTTACTGCAGCATCAATTGATAATAGGTGTATGCATATTAACTAAGTCAGATAGATAGCCCATTACCCTAAGCCTGGTAATCCAGTCTGGCAATTTCTAACATGTTTCTACCTGCAAATTGAAAATATCAGAAACTCGATGAATGCCAATTAACACAAATTAGCGCAAATTAAATGGGATCTTTAATGCATACATATTAGGTATCCAATCAGTAGGGAATACGCTTCGCGCGTCACGCTTCGCGCGTTCATATCCCGAAGCGATAACATCTGGCTCAAGTGACCGTACGCGATAATCTGTATATTGCATATTTTAGAGGGAAAGGAAGTCACGAGTAAGTACTTATTTGATTTAATATGTTTTAATTTTTAATAAACTGATTTTTTTTGTGACCAACCAGACCATGAATTATATTTCAATTAATCGGAAACACGGGTTGCTTTTTATTGCTTTAACAAATTCAGAAGCGTCAAAAAGGTCAGTTTAATTTTGTCATTCATTCATTCATTCGATTGCAAAAATCATTTGATGAATACCATTGGGGTTAAACGAGATTAAAGTTGCAAGGACAAAAACAACTCCTGATAAAAGTTTTATTTCGTAGAAGCTAGGTAGCCGAGGCTAGCTTTAAGAATGAATAAGGTGGCACGCACATCGATTCATTCGATCAAAACGGAATCTCGGAAAAGCATTAATGAAGTTAATAATTACAATCTTTTATTTTTAGAAAATGGGTACCGGTAATCTGACAAAATAACGCTTTTTTCTATATGGCACTTTTGAAAAAAATTACAACATCTCTTGCCTCTGTCTAGAGAGGAAATGTTTTTCTGCGAAAATATCAGTGTCAGTATGAAGAAATTAATACTATTACAGATTATTTTATCTCTACAGACTTTGTAAGTCTATGCTTTTCAAAGTATTATATCAAAAAAGGTTGGTAATAATAAAAATTTATATTATGTAGAATTTGATTATTAATCTGAAAGTTTTAAGAATTTTATAGTGACCTAAAAATACATACATACTATAGATCTTTTGCATTACCAACTTTTAGTAACATCTTTAAAACCGATAAAGCGGGAGAGCTTTACCTAAGAACAAAGAATCCAGTTTGTCGATTTCCGTACTAAGTGTTGTTGTTGTAGTAACACGGGGGTGGGGTGGGGTGAATCGATAACTAATAGCTTTGGTCATTATAATTTTTTATCTGATGCATTTACAGGCGAACGGTTTACTAAACGATTACTTGAATGAAGTTTAAATTAATATTAAAGTGAAATGCGGAACAAGTCGAATATGTATATAATACTTTATTTATTGTCAAATAAAAGTAATATTTAGTAATATGAATATGGTATCTAACATATTTAAAATCGTTACATATTATACAATCTAAAACAAAAAATTTACTTTCAGGACCATACCCTGTACAAACCAATAAGTAATTGCTCAGCTTAGTCTGTTATTTTAAATCGATTTTCAACGGACCGTTATGACATTTTCACAATTAAAGTTGACGATATTTCCGATTGACTGATATTTTTTCAGTTCTCTGTTTTACTCCATTTTACAGCTGTAAATCTTCAAATATGACCACAAACGTCTTTTTTTTTTTTCAGTCGGGCGCAAAATGATGTACTTAACAGGTTTTCTAAGTAGCGTTTCTATATACAACAAAAATACGGTAAAAATTGGTTGTGTTAAAATTATCTCTCCGATGATATATAATTTGTCAAGTTTAATTAGATGTCATATTGGAGGCAAACGATTTTGAACGCAAAACACTGACGTCGAGTTTCACCCAAAATTTTTCGTAAAGACGCCCGTATTTATTGAAACTGCCCGATTGTTTTTTAACAATTTTGAAAAAGCGTACATGATTTCATTCACTATCGATTCCAAAAATAAAAAAGGAGAAAAATGATGGGGGTGGTCACCATTTAAGAATTCGATCTATTCACCATTGCGCTTCCCCTACCCCAGTAAAAATAATGATACCTTAAGTGTTTTCGTGAAATTTGGGGCCAGGATCTTTACTGTTCGATATTCACTCAGTATATGCAACTCTATTAACATGTCCATTACGATAACTTATTACTGTTAATTCTAAGGCTGGGTAATAGTTTGTACTGATTCCTCCGTCTGTCATAAGATTTATGACATGAGTGCAAAAATCATGAAAGCTAATTCCGCGAGAGAAAGAAAAAAGACGATATAAAGACAGATGAAGGAAAGTGATATGTACATTACAATGCAAAAAGCATAAAACCATAAAAAGTACCTATCACTTGTAGTAAGTGGGTTAACATATTTTTATGACCCAGCTTGAAACAACACTGACCGGATATTTCTTATCCCCAGGCAATATTGTAATACACAATGAAATTTAAAGGGTGATTAAACATTTGACACAATTAAATTATTTTATTTTTAATGTAACTGTATGCAATCTTAGGGTGAAAATAAATTTAAGAAATAACGCAATTTTTAAAAGAATACCAAAAAAGGCACTGGCCTCCAGATCGTCCGACAAGAACAGAAAAAAATATATAATTGAGCCGTGCCATGTGAAAGCCAACATAGTGTGGGTTTCCTGAGCAGACTGCGCGAATGCGCAGGTTGGTCTCGATCCATGATGTTCGCTAATAGTTTCTCTAATTTTCAATAGGCTTTGAAAGCGAACAGCATGGATCCTGAGCAGACTGCGCGAAAGCGCAGGTTGGTCTCGATCCATGCTGGTCGAAAACCCACACTATGTTGGTTTTCACATTGCACGGCTCAATTATATATTTTTTTTCTGTTCCTGTCGGACGATCTGGAGGCCAGTGCCTTTTTATAGTATTCTTTTCTCATGGCACGGCATTATATTTTTATAGATATATGGAAATTAATGGTGTATATGCTACGTATACTGACAGACTATAATGTTGCGGAAACACATGAGAATTAGATGTTTTAACTAATTTTTACGATAAAAATTGTATATTTAACGCGCATTAAACACTAAACCCTCGCGTTATTCGTAACGACAGCGGAAAACTTCTTTATTGCCGCTGCGGTCAGGTTTCGTTTCCCGGCGCGACCATCTTTTTTTTTCTATAAATTACATTTTTTTAATAGTTTATAGAAACGAAAATTCCTATTTTAAGTTTTATAATGTGACAACTTCAGCTTAAAAGGTATCCTTGATGAACTGATAATTCTGCTTTTTAATCGAACCTCCTTTCAATATTTTACTCCGTAGATGTCATTTGTAGAATTTTATCGTCAAGTATATCCTGTACATTTAAGGAATATTGATTAAGGAATATTAAAGCCGGTTTGCCTAGGGTCTATATATTTCGAAAAAAACAAACAAAAAACAAAAAAAAAAACTGAGAATAATAAACATCTCGCGGGAAGGTCTATCTTTGCATGTCTACCGTTTTTCTGTTACTCTAGCCAGGCCTGTTCACGTGCACGAATAGACATGCGCTCGTGCAAAACCAATCATTCTGAAAACAAAGTGGTCATTTGTTAGGAATGAAATCGAGTATGTCTGTAAATTCGATCTTCAAACATTCAATCAAACTAGTACCATTTCTTTCATTTTACCACAGATAAGACATATATACACTGTTACATAATTATTATTGAATATTCGGCAACTCTAATACGAAATAATGTAAATTATATTGATACCCTGATATTATTTATTATTCATACTTTAATACAGGATTGCTGAATTAAAAACCGAGATGCATTATATTTATTTGAACATAAAGAGATGAGACGTCTATGATGAATATTTTACTTGTCTAAGAATATTATACTGACCGCGAGATTGGAAATTCTGGAATCTCTTCAGATTGTTTAACCAAATATTAAAAAGTTTAGAGGCAAATATATCGTTCAGAACTTGTTCATTCACAAAGTTTAAAGAGATGTTTGAAAAATTAAATTAAAAAAATGCTTAACAACGCGACTGTTATGCATTCTCATCCATCAGATGTTCGTCAAAATCCCGGGGAACCACGGTAGACCTCTGGTATGCGAGAATGCTGTTATGTCACTCTGATATATTTTATCCAAACTGTACAAAAGATTTACTGTGCATTTTGAATAAGTTCTAACACGGAGGATTGCGTAATGGCGGACATGTTAAGGAACACTAATTTAGGATAGTTTACGTTAACGCTAGCGTTGGTTTAGTTTATTACTGCCATTCAGATTCTGTTTAAATATGAATTGGATTGGTAAAGAAATGAAGATGCTAGAGTTAAAACATGGTAGGTATTCACATGACCTAGGCTAATTTCTGATATAATTAGGCTGTCTTACATATTCTGTTGAGGCTTACTTCCAACTGTTCCATAAATATGGCTTTAAAAGTTTAAACAAAGTCAAATAAAGCTAAATCAGAGACATCAACAGTTTCTCTTGAGAAACTGGTCTGATCCGACCAATAATCCAACTCATCCAAGGACCGGCTGGTCCTTCAACATGACCAAAGGCGACATGTGGTTAACAACGTAATGGCTCGACATATGTGTCAGTGCTTCCAATCATATTACGCGTTTTTAAGTTACAAATGTGTTCAAGACACACTTCTAATTTAATCACTATGCATGACAACTCCCAATTTTTTTTATTCAATGGTATCATGGAAACATTGAATATTTCATCAAACAGCACAGAACAAGAAAATAACAAAATAAAAGGCTGTATTTGGAACATTCAGTTACTAGCACCCTAAATGTGTTTCCCCGCCCCCCCCCCCCCCCCAAAAAAAAAGACACTCCCAAGTTAGACCTTGACCTTGGAGATAGGGGTATGGGTCCTGCGCATAACACATTGTCTCATTACGGGAAAGATATGTTCCGCGTAATTTAAAAATTCCTTCATGAATGGCAGAGTTATGGAATGGACAAGAAACATACCCCTTTATCATTTGACCTCCAAATATGACCTTGACCTTGGAGCTAGGGACATGGGTCTTGCTTTACTATGGGGAACTTTTGTGCCAAGTAATTTATGCCTGAATTATGGATCAAAACGAAACAGACCTTGTTAACATTTGACCTCTAAGCGTGACCTTGACCTTGGAGCTAGGGGCCTGGGTCTTGAGTATAACACATTGTTTTAATATATGGAAATTTCTGCCATATTATTTCAAAATCCTGTCATGGATGGCAAAGTCATGGACCGGACACAATGTGTGACAGATGGAAGGACAGACAGACAGACGGATTAACGGACTGAAGGATGGAAAGGCAGAAGGATGCAGCCCATTTCTATGTCCCCCTTTCTTCTTCGAAAAAGGCGTCCGGCAAAAAGACATACCAGCACTGCAATGTTTTCCATCCATAGACAACCAAATGAGGACACAAAATGAAAATTGGCCTGCAACCAGGTTCAGTGTGTGCGAAAACAAAAGCAGTTGGGACAATCACTCTTATTTAAACCCAGAAAACAAGACAATGCAATATGATAGTGCAGTCTAAATAAAATTTGTGCCTAGCTAAACAGGAGGGTCCTGAAGGATCTGTATCGCTCACCTAACCTTAGATACCCGACTTTTGAACTTGACTTACATTTCATACAGACAAACCGTCTGATAAAAGATTATTATGATCAAGTTAAAAAGATGGTCGATACCATGCATACAAAGTTTTTCTTTAATTTGACCTTATGAACTATTTTTTCTAAAGGGACCAAGTTACAAATTTGACCTTGAAAATTTCAACTTTAAACAGACTATAATCCCGGTCACGTCCCATGAAGATCAGGTAGAAAATGTGATATTGAGTGTTAACAATGTCTTCTATGATTTGACCTAGTTGCCTAGTTTAAGATCTTGGGTAACCAAGTTTGAATGTACCATTGATTTCAAACAGACTAACATTCTGACAAAGTTTTATGAAGATCAAACAGAAAATGTGGCCTCTAGAGTGTAAACAATGTTTTACATTGATTTGTCCTTATGACCTAGTTTTTGACGTCTGATAATTAAATTTTGAACTTGACCTAGAGTTAATCAAGATACAAATTCTTACAACGTATTAAGAAGATCAAACAGAAAATGTAGCCCCCAGAGTGAGAACAAGGTTTTCCTATGATTTTACCTAGTGACCTAGTTTCGGACCTCAGGTAACATAGTTTTGAAGTGGTTCTTGGCTTTATAAACACAAACATTCTGACAAAGTTTCATATAGATGAGGTAAAAACAAGTGACCGGGTATTGCAGTGGCAATACGTAAGTCCCCCAACGGTGGCCTTGACCTTTACTAACAAGCATAGATCATGTGGACACATTGTCTTATCATGGGGAACGTTTGTGTGAAGCATTAAGATAATTCGTCAATGCCTATAAAAGTTACAGAGCAGAAACATGCTTACTTGACCTCCATTAGTACCTTGACCTTTGACCTAAAAGCAATAAAGTCATAAAACCATAAGTCAAGTTCGTGCATATTCTACATAATGCTTTCTATTCACGTACTAAGTTTTGTGAACCTAGCTCGAATACTTTTTTAGTAATTGCAGGATCCATATTTGCGAACGAACAGACGGACGTACAGATTGTGGGCATTCCTATAGTTCTCTCTGGTGTTCCACTGGTAGGGGACTAAAACATAACCTATATAGCCATAACAAGGTTTTCCTATATAAATTGAGCTAGTTTTTGATCCCAGATAACCCAGTTACAAACTCGTCTGAGATTTTATTGAGGACAATATTCTGACCAAGTTTAACAAGCTTGGGTTAAAGTTGTGAGCTCTAGAGAGTAAACAGTCAAATTGTTGGCGACATGATGACGCAAGACAACGGAACCATGGACACAGGGTGATCACAACAGTTGTGCACTGAAATGTTACTGATTTAGTGTCTGATTGCTTTTATTTACTGCAATTCCTTCCTGTTGTTATAAAATATCAGTAAAATCCTGTTCAAATAAACATTAATCCGATTATATGCTGAATCCTCGTGATAAGAAATTAAATAAGATTTGCATCCTCTCTACACAAGGAATGATTTTAAATGGTTAACTTTCTATACCTTAAGAAATATCAACCTGAGAAACTGCCACTGGTTCTTACACTTTTTCCAGTGGTCATTTGTTTGACTGACCCAGCAACTTTTGTGAGACTGAAAGGCCAGTGGTCGAACAGCATTGGAAAAGTGATGGAAGCAAGTCATAATATATCTCAGATGAAATACTCTAACAGTTTAAATGATCACATGTATGTGCAAAAGTGGCATCAAAACAATCTCACTGCCAGGAAAATGTAAAATATAAACAAGAGGACCCTGAAGGCCCTGTATTGCTCACCTGAACTAGTTCTTAACGCAGATTTCTTAGTATCTAATTTGGCCAAGATTTCACAGACAACACAGAGACAAACACTACACCATGTTTTATGTAAATCAAATTGAACATTAAGTGTTTTAATGATTTGACTTAGTGACAAAGCTTTTGACCTCAGGTACACAGCTTTTAAACCTGACCTTTATTTCATACAGTTAAATTTTCTGACAAAGATTTATGATAATGAAGTCGAAAACGTGACCTCTAAATTCTATGATTTGAGCAAGTGACCCAGTTACAAATTTATCATAGATCTTAAACAAGCAACCACTCCTGACAAGTTTTACGAAGATCATGTAGAAAATGTGGCCTTTTGAGTGTAAGTATGTCTTTATATGCTTTGACTTAGTGGCCTAGAGTTTGACCTAGATTATTCTGTATCAAACGTAAATTAATTTCAATAAGACAAACATTCTGCCAGAGTTTTATGATGATCAAATAGTAAATGTGACCTCTAGTGTATGAACAATGTTTTTCTATGATTTGAACGAGTGACCTAGTTCAAGGCCTTGGGTAACAAAGTTTTAAACTTGACCTAGATTTTAGAGAGAAACATGATGCATATGTTTTCCCAATAGTTATATGCTTTCATATTTACAAAATACTATAGACATTTCCTGTTAATTGTAAATTTGTTTCGATATTTAGCGGGGCTTGACGGTGACGTTTAACAACGTATTTCAATTGTTGTTACAGTAGACATTGTATTAAGAGACCACTCAAGGGACTACTAAGAAGTGGTCTCTTAATGGAATGGTCTCTTAATGAATTTTAGTCAGATGAAAAGAAACGTTATTTTAACTCCTAATGTAACTGTATTTAATATGAACATACATGTATGGTTTAAAAATCTGTTTTAATATCGGGAACAGTTTTCCAAGTCCACAAACTGCGAAAATTATGGCTAGATTGTTTGTCAGTTCGATTGATACAAAGGTTAATTGCATTCAGTCACGTGCAAAACTTACTCGCTAATTACACAGATGAAGAAATGCCCGGTAGAAATTTGGTACCCGGTCGCTTAATAGATACTTTTTCCAAATATTTTACTTGTCGGGACTACATTAATGTGGTCGCTAGTCGTTTAATAAACAAAGTCGTTTAATGGAATGAATTTTTGTACTGAAAACGTTCGGGAAGGATTTTGACGGGTCGTTTCTTTTCAGTTTTAAATAAGTCAAAAAAAAAAAAAAAAAAAAGAAACAGTAAATACGTATAGATTTCAATAAAACAAATTTCATCTCGGAAAAAAAGATTCTGATTTGTTTCAAATAATAGATATGATCAACAGATCTACAGCCTGATTATGTCTATAACTTATTTCCTAGCCTAGTACGCAGTACACTAGCCTGCCAGACAAACATTTATTGTTTGGAAGAATTTTAGTTCTGGCTACAATAAATTAACTGACGCTATTTTTATTATGCCCCCCTTCGAAGAAGGAGGGGTATATTGTTTTTCAGATGTCGGTCGGTCGGAATGTAGACCAATCTGTTTCCGGATGATAACTCAAGAAAGCTTGGGCCTAGGTTATGAAAGTTGATAGAGAGGTTGACCATCACCAGCAGATGACCCCTATTAATTTTGAGGTCTGTATGTCAAAGGTCAAGATGACAGTGATCCTGAATAGTTAAACGGTTTCCTGATGATAACTCAATAACACTTGGGCTTAGGATCATGAAAAGTGACAGAGAGGTTGGTCATGACCAGCAGATGACCCCTGTTGATTTTGAGGTCAGTATGTTAAAGGTCAAGGTCATAGTGACCCTGAACAGTTAAACGGTTTCCGGATGATAACTCAAGAACGCTTAGGCCTAGGGTCATGAAAGTTTATAGGGAGGTTGGTCATGACCAGCAGATGATCTCTATTGATTTTGAGGTCAGTATGCCAAAGGTCAAGGACACAGTGACCAGGAACAGGAAAATGGTTTCCGGGCAATAACTCAAGAAAGCTTAGGCCTAGTGTCAGGAAAATTGATAGTGAGATTTATCATGACCAGCAGATGACCCCTTTTGATTTTGAGGTCGTTAGGTTAAAGGTCAAGGTCACATTGGCCAGGAACAGTTAAACGGTATCTGATCTTTTTGTCCAAAACCACAGGGCCTAGGGCTTTGATAGTTGGTATGTAGCAAAATCTAGTGGTCCTTTACCAAGATTGTTCAGATTATTTCCCTGGGGTCAAATATGGCCCCACCCCGGGGGTCACATGGTTAATATAGAATTATAGACAAATCTTTGAAAAACCTCTTGTCCAAAACCACAGGGCCTAGGGCTTTAATATTTTGTATATGACATCATCTAGTGGTCCTCTACTAAGATTGTTAAAATTATTCCCCTAGGATCATATATGGCCCCGCCCTGGGGGTCACATGGTTTATATAGACTTTTATAGGGAAATGCATTGAAAATCTTCTTGACCAAACCACAAAGACTATAGTAGGGAGACTTTCTGGCTTTAAAAAATATAAACCTGGACCCCCTGTACAACAATATAACTTATATACCGAAATGTTCGTAGAAGTCTGAAGTTTATGAAACTACCGGCATCAATCGGCATAAATAGTGGCGTTCTGAGAAATCCAAGATGGCGTCCAAGATGGCCGCCAAAAATCAAAAGTATCATTTTTTTCAGCTTTGTGGACCCAAGTGTTGCCCTTAATGATTTTAATTATGTTTTATGTCTTTATATGCACGGATACACATTGGAATTATATTATTTAGTTGTTTTTTACATATATTTCTGTATTTTGCAAAAAAGTAGAAAATTGTTCCCTCTGAATTGGTTAAATTTAGGGTATTTGGTGTATTTTTAACAGCAGGTAAAAGGATATGACAAAATGTACATGTATTTATCCTCAGATATGAAATATAACATTCAGATAATAAAAATATACACACAGAGTTAGAAAAAAAATGATTTTTTAATTCATAAGCTTTTATAAGTGGGTGGGGTAATTTGACATGAATTTTAGAAATAAATGTAACTGGTTAATATGACTAGAAACTGACATTCCCTATTAACTCAAAGCACTGTTTGTATATATAATGTTAAAACATGTTATATTTGAGCAAGAAGAATGTGTAAACTGATATGTAGAATCCAAGGTGGCTTTCAAAATGACCACGTCTTTCACTGAAATTTAGCCAGACTTAAGAGCACCGAGCATATTATGTATGATCTTTTCTGACTTAAGTCACCTTTTCTTAACCTACACATGTTTTATTGTAATAAACACATTCAGCGTTTAATAAGAGCTTACATCAGTTTTACTTCAAATATTTACCTACCAGTATTTATGGAACAAACTAGGCTGTGCCTTGTTTGATCAAGAGTAACTCATTTGGTTGTCGTCCTAAAAAATAACACGAAGAATAGCTGATCATTGAGAATGGAAGAAACTGGTAAGTAGGATTGATCTTATATGTCCATATCTGTTTCATTTACTATCATTTTAACACATATTTTGTTGCTGCAACAAATTTTATTGGTTACCAATAGTAATTTGGGGTAGGACCAAATTGTTGAGGTACAAATAGCCATATCACTGGTAAATGTTTGGAAGCGGGAACATTCAAATGAATAAATGTAAACAATGTAGAAATACATAAAATTACATACTAATAAAGCCTAAAAAGGGTAAATCTAGAAGAAAATATTTTACAATTATTGTTCCTGATAGATTTTACAATGATACACAATGTCAATATAATAAAATATTGAAACCCAGAATGCAAACAGTGCATGACCTTGTCAAAGTTCTAAATAAACAAGAATCAATTAAATCATGGGGTTAAAATGAGTAGACAAGTCCGAAAAACTTCCATGAACTATTTGTACAACTGAATAATTTGTTCGGGACAATGATTTTGTTAATTCAAAGGCTGTCAGTATAAATGGAGAGGAAATGAATTTAAGACTGTTGGCCATCAGTGCCCCCAAGAAAGTACCACTTGAAAAAGTCCTTTCATTTGAAAATGCTCCTGTACCACTTAGTTTGTTTTCTGATGACGGAGACATGATGTCAACGAAGAAGTATGATTTTGGTGAGAAGCTAGAGAGACTTGCTGGTTCTGATTTCATTGTCTCAAGTGTTTCTGAGCCTGACTGTATTGTTTTTGATGCTATGGCTATTGTTCAAATGCTACAACCTTCTAAAGATCAAAAACAGACATACATTCAGATGACCTCTGGGTTTTGGAGCTATATCGTTAAAAGCAGTTTTCATTGTAAACAGATTCATGTTGTCTTTGACCGATATTTGACAGATAGCTTGAAGTCCAAGACACGCATGAAACGTGGAAACACTAGTACCACTGCGCCAGTTGCTATGTTGATGAACATGTTGATTCCTGACTGGAAGAAAGTCTTGACTTAGGAACAAAAGCAAGAATGAGTTAATAAAGCTGTATACAAAATATTTGACAGAAAATTGTCATAATCTGCTTGAGACAGATAAAGTTATTTTTGTTTCAGGTGGTATGGATGAAAAAATCCTACAAGTCTGTTGTAGTGCTGTTTCTTTTGTTTATCAAATGGAATCGAGTCAGGAAGAAGCTGATGGTAGGATGATATTACACTTGGCATATACATCCGGTCTTGGCACCAGTAAGGCCGTTGTTAAGAGGTGTTGCACATTTCATTATCTCTCATGAACAGACTCAATCAAACCGAGTTTGCTATTATTATTCTTGGTTGCATTCTTAAAAGACAATGCTTCCAAAGGATCTTTCTACAGATTTTATTAGTCCAGAAACAGACGTTTTGGTTCTGTTAACTCTTCACACCAGTAGTCTTGGTATTGACACAATCGTTCTCACAACTGGTCGAAAATCTACACATACTGACGTTACCAGATATATACCAATCCACGGAGTGGTTGCGAAGTTGTCGTTGGCCCAACAGGATATCTTGTTACCTGTATACTATGTTATATTATGTGACACTTGTTCCTCAATGTATGGTGTAGGTAAAAAGAAGGCATTCTAGGTACTGCTGAAATATGCTGAACAACTTCATGACTCTCCAGTCTTGGTAGTGCACCATATTTGTCTTTCAAGTCTGCTGCCACTGCTTTTGTGGGGTACCTTTATGGGTCTTCAAACTGTCTTTTTTTAATTCCTTGCGTTCAAGTATCTTTCTCGAAAAGAAGCGGGTGAAACCAAGAAAGCTACCACCAACTGACGACAGCTTTATGTTGCATTTACTCCGCTGTACGTATCAAATACTAATTTTGAGAAATGCAGCAAATAAAGATTTTAGTTTGCTAATCCAAGCCGATTTTGGTTTCATGGTTGATACAGATACTGGTCTATAGGGTCCACACATAATGTCTCAGCCTACAGCAGCATCCGAATTCCAAAGTGACCTAGTGTGTCTCTGTAAAGATTTTTGCTCTGGTAACTGTATTTGCACAAGAAATGAGCAGCCATGTACACATGCCTATGAATGTAAAGGCTGCATTGACAACACAGATACGTGCCAGAAAGTGTTTACAATATTAGCTTTTGGTGCAACTAATGACTATTAGACTTATAAAATTAAAATGTCCCTTGAAGTCTTATCCTACTGTTTACAGTTAAAGCAAACTAAGTTTGCCATTTATCTAACTTTGTGTTATTCAGTCAGTAATACATTTCTACAGAATTGTAGTATATCTATCCAAATTTCGATGAATTCATTTTGATTTAAGCAAATAAAGATTTGTCGCGATTGTTTTGGATTAAAGAAAGGTTACATAAATTTTATAACCTTAGAAATACCACAAGGTGAGTGTATCAATAAATGGATACACCTACCTACATCATTCACCAGAGTTGATCTGGCCTAGTGACCTAGCTTTTGACCCCAAAAGACCCAGTTTCGGATTTAATCTAAAGATCACCAAGACAAACATTCTGACTAAGTTTCATATAGATTAAGTCAAAACTGTTGCCTTTAGAGTGTTCACAAACTTTTCCTTTGATTTGACCACGTGACCTAGTTTATGACCCAAATTAAAATTAGACCTAGAAATTATCAAGACAAACATTCAGACCAAGTTTCATAAAGATTGAGTTACAACTGTGGTCTATAGAGTGTTCACAAACGTTTCCTTTAATCTGGCCTACTGACCTAGTTTTTGACCCCACATGACCCAGATTCGAACTTGACCTAGAAATTATCAAGACAAACATTCTGATCAAGTTTCACAAGCTGGATCAGACTCAATATGACCCAGATTCGAACATGACCTAGAAATCATCAAGACCAAGTTTCATAAAGACTGGGTCACAACTTTGGCCTCTGGATTGTTCACAAGCTTTTCCTTTGATCTGGCCTAGTGACCTAGTTTTTAACCCCACATAACCCAGTTTCAAACTTGACCGAAAAACGATCAAGACAAACATTCTGACCAAGTTTCATAAAGATTGAATCAAAATTGTGGCTTCTAAAGTGTTCACAAGCTTTTCCTTTTATTTGACCAGGTGACCTGGTTTTGACCCCACATAACCCTGATTCAAATCTGACCTAGAAATCATCAAGACAAACATTCAGACTAAATTTCATAAAGATTGAATCACAACTGTGGCCTCCAGAGTGTTCCCAAGCTTTTCCTTTGATCTTGCCTACTGACCTAGTTTTTGACCCCACATGACCCAGATTCGAACTTGACCTAGAAATTATCAAGACAAACATTCTGATCAAGTTTCATAAATATTGTGTCACAACTGTGGCCTCTAGTGTTCACTAGCTTTTCCTTTGATCTGGCCTTCTGACCTAGTTTAGACCCCACATGACCCAGTTTCGAACTTGACTTAGAAATTATCAAGACAATCATTCTGACCAAGTTTCATAAAGACTGGGTCACAAATGTGGCCTCTAGAGTGTTCACAAGGCAAATGTTGACGGACGACGCAAGACGGATGCCGCCGGACGCCGGACAATGACTGCTCACAATAGAGTACTTTGAGCACTTTGTGTTCTGGTGAGCTAAAAAACGCATGTCAGAGTACCCCATTCGTTTATAAAAGCTTTTAAAAGTATATTTAATATCTGTTTTCTATCCAAAATGAATAAATATGAATAAATTCTGTTTATTACAATATGTTTTGTTACTTTTATGTCATTAAGTCCAATTGCCACTCATATGAATGAAATTTAGCCTTATACTGGACCATTTTCAGTGTAAGTGGCAGCCATTTCGGAAGCCTACTTTGATTTTCGCTTTCAGATAGTACATTCTTTTAGCCTAAATGTAGCATGATTGTAATATACTATGCACACAGAGCAATCAAAGCTAAAGGTATAATAAAGTTTAATAAATAGTTTGAAAATATAAAATGTAACGGTGTACACATTTATATCTTAAACGCGTGCAAAATTACCCCACCCACTTATGAAAGCTTATGAATTCAAGTATTTAACCTCTTTTCTTATGTCATGTAACTATTTTTATTACCTGAAGGTTACAGTTGATTTCCATGCACAAATCTATTCAAATATCGTAAACAGACCTTTGTTCTGCTGTTAAAAACGCCACCTCATATCCTAAATTTAACTATTTTATGGGAACATTTTGTCTAATTTTTGGCAACATTAATGGAAAATTCACGAAATTTACCAATAAATGGTCATATTAATGTGTATTCTTGCATATTTAAGACATAAAATTAATTAAAATCATTATGTGCAATATAAGGGGCCACAAAATTGCAAAAGTGATATTTTTATTTTTTGGCGGCCATCTTGGACGCCATCTTGGATTTCTCAGAATGCCACCACTTATGCCAATTTATGCCGGTAGTTTCTGAAACTTCAGCCTATTACGAACATTTTGTTATATAACTTATCTTGTTGTACAGGTGGGTCCAGGTAACTTTAAAAATAGAGCCCTTTTGATTCGATTGTCACCCTACTATAAGTACTGCAGACAAATTCTACTAACCATAGTATAATTTAGATATACATAAATTGTTATAGAAAAAATCAACATTAAATAACAAATTAACAATAGCACAGCCTTAACTTTAAAACAAATCAAGTTTTTCCTGATCTGCTCAGTCGAGTTTGTCTTAAATGTCAATTTGATGAGTGATGTGTATTAGCCTGATCAGGTAACCGGCTAAGTTTCTGAAAACAGAGTGCTGAAATTTACATTTTTTCTTGTGACAGCAATCGTTTCTAAAAATACGCGCGCGCGAGATGAAGCGGGAAAATCAGCCAATCAATTTGAAAGTAAGTCGGTTTGCCCACGATTTCTCCCAGTCATCTCATTTCCACGCTTGATTTCAAACTGGACGGCAGTGTTGAATAGGATTATCGTATTATCGGATTATACAGCAAAGAGTGAGTATTTTTTTTGACATAACTTTTTGATCATTACCCGTAATCGTTCCCGGGGTGTTCAGAGATAAAAGAGGTATTTGAAAATAGAAATTATTGACCTCCGTCTGCCTGTGCCGCTTCGAGTTGAATGAGTTCATTGTCATTCATCAAATTTGTTTGTGTCGTGGCTGTACCCTTTGAAAGTAGTTTTTTTTTCTGTTGGCCGCTTGTTAAGAGTTTTGTTGCAAAGTTGTGAAAGAGAAATTAGGCACGTGTAAACAGTCGATATCTTCGCAGAGACCTTGTGGAGTGGTCATCCTAGTGGTCAAGGTCGAAT
>NW_026462025.1:0-66668 GCF_021730395.1 Mercenaria mercenaria | reverse complement strand
GATCTTCAGGAACTTGAATACTTGTTTGATGCAGATGATGATCTTTCGCCAAATGCAGAAGATCTTGAAGATGACTTTAATGAAGTAATTGCAAATTTAGATAATGGGGACTATCAACAAAGAAAACTTCCTGAAGACCTAGATTTAAATGCTATCATTGACAGATTAACAGTGAAAAAAGTATTGACTCCAATGCAGTTTGAAACAAACCAAATTTTATCATCAATGGATAAATCAAAATTGGAGTATTTTGCCAGAAATGAGTTCTATAAGCTTAGTTCTATAATGGATGAGTGCAATTCAACCGAAACAGGTCAAATTGTTTCAAAAGATCTTGGTTCCTTTTATTCAAAAATTCACCAACATGCAAACAGTTTAGAGTTTAGAATGAACTGCTTAAAATTGTTTCAAAATGAACAAAGTTATACTGTCAGTCACCAGCATATTTGTTTCAACATTTCTGTGGAGCTCAGAAAATACATTTTAAGTAAACAAGCCGAAAAAGTGACACCATCATCTAGGCAAATATCAAAAAGGACCATAACCCAAGCTTCTCGTGCTCGAGTGAGGTATGTTGGGGGATATTGCATAGCAAAAGTTCGACACAAGTTTGTAAAAAAAAAAAAATCTCATAGATATTCTGATAAACAGACGATAAAGAAGAATATGAAGAAGCAAAATGTGCAGTGAAAATTTTAAATGATCTTAGAATTGAAGAGCAGAATGTTTTAGCCAGCACAGCAGAGCCAGATTCTCTTTTGGATATATCAAGGCGGCAGAACTTCAACAGAGGACTTACAAACATCCCAGACAGCTTGTTTAATTTCTTTTTGAAGTTAACTGAAAAATGCTTAAACTTGTTCATAAATGAAAATTTGAATAAGATGGGGAGTCAAATGTTCCAGGAATGTCAGAGTGAAATTTTATCTTCTGTTCTGCTGTATGAAGAGTTTGTGAGGATTTGTTCTCAGCAAAATGAAGCGTGTGAAGAATTTCTTCAATCACAAGAGTCTGTTGATGATTTACTGAAAAGTATGACCTTACAAGTGTCTCAAATTGAAAAAATTTACAGATGTATTATAAAATACTATTTGATGGTAATGCTAAACCAATTTAGAAAGGATGTTCTCGACAGTTTCAAGGTTGAGAAAAAGATGGCTCATAGAAAACAGGTCAGAGTGTCTACTAAAGTTATATCTACAGTGAACAGTAAAGGAAAGAGCACTGCTCTGAAGCGATCTAAAAAACAACAGGAACAACAGCCATCATTTCAACAAGAGTTACCCACTTCATCTGAAACAGCAGCAGTTGCATCTGCTGCTAGTACTTCAGTAATTCCTCAAGATATAGTTACAGAGCCTGACCCATTATCTGATAATGAAGATAATGTAAAGTGCAAAATCTGTGATAGCCATGATCAGGGAATAGAATGGATTCAGTGTGATAGCTGTGATTCATGGCTACATCGAAACTGTGCTGGACTAAAACACCACATGAAGTGGAAGAAATATCAGCGGAAAGGTGCACGCTTCTACTGTTCAGAGTGTGCATAACTATTTTGAAAATATCTGTACTAGAAGTTACAAAAATTATGAAATGTCTGATGTACATACCCAAAAACATTGCAAACTAGGTAACAGTATTGTTAATAAGTTTGTTTTAAATGTTACTTCAACTTTATGATGTCACTTTTTCAACATAACATATATACTACATATATACTTATAAATGAGAACTATTCTAAAATTCCATAATTTGAAATACACAAAGGTGGAAACTCCTAAAATCGCTCAACACAACAAATATGAAAAAAATGCAGAAGCAGTTTGATCGAGTCTGTTCATGGACGGTAGTGGAAATGCAAGCTACCATTAAAGCCCTGTAGCTCTGGTGGAGCAGAACACAACATTTAAACATGCAAAAAGTACAAACGGAATTAAGATTCATTTGCAGATATTATTCGTTTATTAACTGTTACCTTCATTGTTCTAAATTGGTGTTCAAGGAAAGTTCCAACAGACTGAGAATCAAACAGGCAGTTATAGCATAACCTGTTCACCACTAGGCCTACCTGATATGAAATTCTAAAAACAGTGAAAATGTCTTTAACAGCAAAACTGAAATTTTATAATTGTGCATGTAATCATTGGCATTATTAGACCAACAAAAGTATTGTTATATGTTACGTAACTGCATATTACATCGCTGGAGAAAAAGGGAAAAGATACTTTACCATGTTAGTAATGACATGTTGTACAAATAACTGTTTGATTGCGTCGAAAACTGTATAGTTCGGAAAAAAAAACACGCTACTTTTAAAAAGTCCGCCAATGTTTACTGTTTATGGTTACCGATGTGTACACGGTAGATAACGTAGAAGTAGGGTACCAGCTCACGTGGAGAACACACCTCCAGAATCGACCAATCGCAAAAAGGTTGCGCAGTAAACCAGTTCCGGGTCACCGTATAAACATGGCAGCTGATGTTTTGAAAGAATACCGCGTTGGGAAATTGACTCGATGCATCGTTATTGACGGAAACGGGACGAAGTAATTATAGGTAAGCGACTAATTATTTATGTTTCTAAAGGCTGGCCACGATTGTGCTTGGAAATAACGAAGGGAATAGGTGGCTGCCATTGACTTGTCCATTGACCCGAGAAATATACGGGTTAGGTCACATCGTGTACGAGATGATATTTGTCAAAGAATAGCGTCTCGCTGCATCAAAATGATGCAGCCTTGAGACCAAAGTGCATGTCTACCGTTAAGATTTATGCTTTATGCGTTGATTAAGACCAGATTTTCAAAAATCGGCCGAAAATTGTGTACGCAGTGAGATCGTTACTGAGGCCATACCATTTTTTGCTTAATGTTTGACAGTGAAGTACCATACCTTTATTTTTTTTATATATAGCATTTTTTTTTTTTTTTTGGAAATGTGTTTTTTTGTTATTATGTTGGGGATCTGGGTTGTAGAGAACAGGGTGGGGGGTCCATCATTCATAAGGGGTCAAAGTCACACGCCGATTGCCTGTGATGTATAGCAATGTAAAATCAAGAGTTAAGTACATGAATCAGTTAAGTGATAGTTTTGAATGTCACCGTGGCGTTAGACAAGGTGAATCTTTGTCGCCTTTTCTTTTCTCTATGTTTGTTAATGATATTGAAGATATGTATATTGAAAACGGTGTGGATGGTATAGATACTTATATGTTCAAAATGTTTTTAATCATCTATGCTGATGATATTGTCATTTTTGCAAACAATGGTTAAGAGTTACAGATAAACTTAAATCTGTTATATGACTATTGTCAAAGATGGAAATTGTCAGTTAATTCTTCAAAAACAAAAATCATGATTTTTAGAAAAGGTGGAAGAATACCAAATGATTTACAATTTAGATATTGGAATCAAGTTCTTGAAATAGTTAACAAGTTTGTATATCTTGGAATTGTATTTACTACGGATGGATCATTTTCTGAAGCACAGAAAACATTAGCTGGTCAGTCTCTAAAAGCTATCTTTAAGTTACAGAAATATTTACGTAAGTTTACCTTCATTACTGTTGATTTATTTGATAAATTAGTTTTACCAATACTTAATTATGGATGTGAAGTCTGGGGTTTTCATCATGGTAACGCACTTGAAAGAGTTCATATGCAATTTTGTAAACGTTTATTAGCAGTAAAAATTTGCACACAGAATGACTTCATATATGGAGAACTTGGGAGAATGCCCCTCCAAACTTATAGATATTATGTAATAGTTAAGATTTTACAGTCAGATAGCAAAAAGTACATACAAATTATATATAATATGTTGTACGAAGATCTGTTAGATAGGCCTAATACGAAAAACTGGTGTTCTCTACTAAGAGACTTGTTATTCTCGCTAGGTTTTAATGAGGTATGGTATTTTCAAACAGTTGGAAATTTAGAATTATTTCTTATAACTGTAAAACAACGAATCAGTGATCAGTTTCTTCAAAACTGGAATGGTAGACAAGTTTCTACAGACACATTGCAAATATAAGTTTTCAGCCATATTTAAACTTGCTTGATATTACAAAGTTAGAATTAGTTTAACAAAACTTCGTGTATCATCTCACAGATTATGTATAGAAACTGGTAGATGGAACAAACCAGTTAGTACACCGTTAATTGAGAGAAAATGTACATTTTGTGACAAACTTGAAGACGAGTATCATTTTGTTTTAGAGTGTGTATGCTGAACTGAGAAAACAATTTATACCATCATACTTTTGGAAACGGCCAAACATGTTTAAATTTTTAGAGCTAATGAAATCTGAAAACAAACGTTTATTAAAAACTTTAGCAACTTATGTTAATAAATCATTTTCCATTCGAAACGACTTATTATACAGAGAACAAAATTAGGTTTATATGCTCGGTTATATGTTAAATAGTGTTTAAGTTGAGTTTACCGCCACGAACTAGTAACCCATAAAATATCTGAATTTTTATGTGAGTTATTAATCATTCAGTAACTATGTTGGTGTCTTTGTTTCGTTTCGGAAGATATCAACATAATGTACATCTATTGTATATTTTATGTATATTTAATATTTAATTTATAATTGATTAATATATATTTAGATAACTTATTTCGGGTTCAATCATAATTAAAGGCACTAACTGTACTCTAGCCATTCCCCTTTCTATACATGAAAGGGCAATACACAGCTGGTATTAATTTCAATAGCATTAACTTATGTTTTCTCTGTTATTAGTAATTACTGATATATTTAATTTGGTCTTTTGTATTACGTTTAATATTGAACGTTACCGAAGGGTTGATACTGATATACATATGTTATAAAGTTGTATTTCTGTCCCTTTTGTGTTTATTTATTTACATTATATATTTAATATTGTTATATCACCATTGTTGCATCATCATGCTGTTACTGTAGCAATTTAACAGAAATAAAATACTGTCTGATTTGTGGGATGCTAGAGGTTAATAACAATAAAAATTTATATTGTTATATAGAGGATATTGCATGAGTGTCTTTTCATTTTATTCAGCAAGTTTGATGGAGTCAATGTGGAAGGTCACGGATGTAATATTTTTTTAATCACATGTTAGCTTTTGCTATCGAAACATCAACAATTCGTCTTTCTGTTACCATATAACCAAGTCAGTTTGACTAACGTCTCCTTTACTATAAATGACGTCGACGTCAAGGCTTGGTTACACATTACACTTCCGCGACGTCAAACATGTGATTAAAAGGTATTACATTATGAGGCTAGTCTTTGTCTGTTTTCATTGTAAAACAATCATTATATATATATATATATATATATATATATATAGTAGAGAGAATTAATTAATACGAACTAAATCACCACCACAATATACCAGACCAATTACGGCAAAGCGCCTAGCAGTACAAACGAACACGCACATGCCACAGTAAGTCCACTAACCCAATAAGATTAGTTTCGATACTGCTTTATATATGAGCCCGAATTGTACTACACATTCGTACTGGTTCAACATTTGCATATATATACTCAAATCTCTGTTTTCATGTCTCATAAATCAGTAGTGACTTTTTAGTCTTTATAACTGATTGGGACCAGAGAAGCTATATTTTCTCTCTCTGAAAGTTAACTGGATCTCGAGGATACATTGAATATATATAGATAATTTGCGTTAAGGGATATAATTATATTCAGAACAGTTGACTTTCCCATACGTGAGATCCGCTAGGATACAAGTTCGCATTATAAATTATTATATAGTAGAGAGAATTAATTAATACGAACTAAATCACCACCACAATATACCAGACCAATTACGGCAAAGCGCCTAGCAGTACAAACGAACACGCACATGCCACAGTAAGTCCACTAACCCAATAAGATTAGTTTCGATACTGCTTTATATATGAGCCCGAATTGTACTACACATTCGTACTGGTTCAACATTTGCATATATATACTCAAATCTCTGTTTTCATGTCTCATAAATCAGTAGTGACTTTTTAGTCTTTATAACTGATTGGGACCAGAGAAGCTATATTTTCTCTCTCTGAAAGTTAACTGGATCTCGAGGATACATTGAATATATATAGATAATTTGCGTTAAGGGATATAATTATATTCAGAACAGTTGACTTTCCCATACGTGAGATCCGCTAGGATACAAGTTCGCATTATAAATTATTATATAGTAGAGAGAATTAATTAATACGAACTAAATCACCACCACAATATACCAGACCAATTACGGCAAAGCGCCTAGCAGTACAAACGAACACGCACATGCCACAGTAAGTCCACTAACCCAATAAGATTAGTTTCGATACTGCTTTATATATGAGCCCGAATTGTACTACACATTCGTACTGGTTCAACATTTGCATATATATACTCAAATCTCTGTTTTCATGTCTCATAAATCAGTAGTGACTTTTTAGTCTTTATAACTGATTGGGACCAGAGAAGCTATATTTTCTCTCTCTGAAAGTTAACTGGATCTCGAGGATACATTGAATATATATAGATAATTTGCGTTAAGGGATATAATTATATTCAGAACAGTTGACTTTCCCATACGTGAGATCCGCTAGGATACAAGTTCGCATTATAAATTATTATATAGTAGAGAGAATTAATTAATACGAACTAAATCACCACCACAATATACCAGACCAATTACGGCAAAGCCAAGTTTTCTTCTGATAACTGTTACGGAGTTCTTCTGATTTCTGAATGATGTGCCAAGGAATCGTAGGAAAAAATGGTAATTATTTATCTTTAAATAGAGAAAATGGGGTTTAAAACTAAAGTTTGATGATCAAGGTTGCCTGATGTCTTGTGCTATGCGTCAGAAAAAACTGTTTAGTCTAATAATCAGCCCCACTACTTTGAAAAGAAGACATTTTGAGTAAAATATCGAAATCGTTTGCTCATTCATACATATTATTCTTCTTATTCCCGTTCTTCATCCGCAGCACATGCAATAGAATAATTTTAGTGCAAAGTTGCAAACATATACCACTTTCTAACAATTTTGTGCCCGATTTTTCAAATGTTACGGAATTCCGGTGATAACTCTGAAGATGTCACAGAGTTCTTATGATAACTTTTATTACTGCCAGGGTGTTTCTTGAGCTATGTTAAGATATCTTTTAGCTAATTTTATTATTTAAAAAGGGTGTTAACGATGTTCTAACGTAATATTTTTATCCAAGGCACAGTATTGTGGTTATATAATGTACGGTATGTGTGTTTTTGAGTTCCAATGATAAGTTTTTAGTGTTATTTTTGTTATCCTGACTAGATGTTACTTTTAAAGGGACTTTGTACGCTAATAATGATGATCTGGCTAACTATGGTTAATTTTTAAATACAAATTGCACATAAATGATGTACAGTGTTAAACAGTTACAGAAATATACTCTTATTTTCATTTCTAACGCGATCCGCAGCAGTTGCTATATAAACATATAGCGAAATCGCCTATACATGAATCTAAGATAAAATATAGCTGTTCCATTCCACCCTACAATTGTAACATGACTGTGAGATTCTATTCTGCTTCCGTTATATGCCGACAAAATACTCGACTTTTTCAGTGCTAAGCAGTAGTAATAAAATGTACATCAATTTTTCTGAAACAAACAATTTCTAACTGATGAATTTATTTGTTTATATTTTTACCGTAAGAAAATGTTTCAGCCCGGTAAGTTTCAACCTCAACATCAGTGCATCTATCTGGTCGTGTACGTAGTTTACAATTTCTGCGCTGTAAGCACCACGAATGTCAACTAGATTCTACTTTGACATTACTAAAATAAAATTATAATTCATGTTCCAATCTTCCAGACTCAAGTGTTTACGTGTTTATATGCCGCAATGTTCTGGCGTGTATGTTTCAGTGCCATCATGTAGTGACGTGTACTATTTTAAGAAACTGCATATATATAAGGTTTGAACAAAGTATTTACATCTGATTTCTTTATCTGACCTTAGATATTATTGAAAATAGCATTTTCACAACTTAATACTTTAATTAAAATTTAATGAATATCGGAAAATTCCGTTTTATGCAACGCTTTCCATTCGTGGGAGGTTTTTGTAATAGCAAATGGCCAGCCGAATGACATATTGAGCTAAAATGTAGTGCTCTAAAATGCGCAGAATTTGCGTGGTTAGAATCAAAATAATAAATATGTTCCAATAATTTTATCAGTTTATAAAATATGGGCAGTCGTTCTTATGCGAATATTATAATGCTACGCACTCGTGATTTAATTATTACGCATCCGAACTCCTGATAAAATATAGGGACATATTTATTATTTCTCAATTAATTGGCTTGGAAATTACATTGTGGTTTCTATTGTAAGAAAGTGCAGAATCCTCTTACTTTATAATATTTCCAGCTAAACTCTAAAATGCCATTCTATTCATCTTATAGCATTTAGATAGCACTTTAAAATTCACATTATTCACTTATTATGATATTCTATATGACAAATAGTATATGCACGTATGAGGATGACAACCCCCTATTTGGTACGCAGTATTCAGCGCATCGAAAATTATATGCATTCTATAAGATGTAATGACAATACTGCAGCATTAACGCCAGTCACATTACGAACATGTCGGTTATCTGCCTCAAATCTGTGGTAAATATGCTATAACATCATATGACTCATGTCAACTGATTACACATGAAGCGGTAGCTCGCTCTCTGTGTTGTGTAGTGTCGCATTGTGACTGTACTTTTTCAGTGTCAACTATATGAAGGATTTAAAAAATTATGATGGTAAAGTTATAATTATCATGGTAAATCATACTATATAGCATTATTTTTTATCATTAATCCGATCAACCACTTCAGAAACAGACAGCCTCTGCAAATGCAGCAAATAGATGTACCCTAAATTAAAGATAACGGATTTGATTTCAATTCAGTGATCAATCAAAACGGAAACCAATAAATCGTTGTTCACGAACATTAGCGCATCCATTGATAGAACGAAAAAATACAATTTACTGCATTTATTATCTATTCGTATTTTACTATATATGTTATTATACTGCATATAGTTTTAAACTTTACAAAAGACTCATACCGTACATTATATAACCACAATACTGTGCCTTGGATAAATATATTACGTTAGAACATCGTTAACACCCTTTTTAAATAATAAAATTAGCTAAAAAGTATCTTAACATAGCTCAAGAAACACCCTGGCAGTAATAAAAGTTATCATAAGAACTCTGTGACATCTTCAGAGTTATCACCGGAATTCCGTAACATTTGAAAAATCGGGCATAAAATTGTAAGAAAGTGGTATATGTTTGCAACTTTGCACTAAAATTATTCTATTGCATGTGCTACGGATTAAGAACGTGAATAAGAAGAATAATATGTATGAATGAGCAAACGATTTCGATATTTTACTCAAAATGTCTTCTTTTCAAAGTAGTGAGGCTGATTATTAGACTAAACAGTTTTTTCTGACGCATAGCACAAGACATCAGGCAACCTTGATCATCAAACTTTAGTTTTACACCCCATTCTCTCTATTTAAAGATAAAAAAATTACCTTTTTTTTCTACGATTCCTTGACACGTCATTCAGAAATCAGACGAACTCCGTAACAGTTATCAGAAGAAAACATGACAGGTTATCAGAAGAACTCCATCCTTCGTGTGACACTTCCTCCCCCGTGATTATTGATGGTATAAAAGAGGCATTAACACCCGAGTTCCAAGTCGGAGAAAGATAAATAGATTTCCGTACTTGCTCCGATAGGCATCTAGAGCATTGCCACGCCTGAATTCAAAGTAGGAAACTTAATGAGTTTTCCACATCGACTCAGTGTACACTTTCACGCCTGAGTGCCAAACGGAGAATTTAATGACTTTTTCATCTCTTTTTCATTTACGCATGAATACCAAAGTTCAACCATCAAAGACTTGTTTGATTAATGACCATCGCTATGAGTATACAGTACCTAATAATAGTTGCACTGACGTCGATGTTTCATCTAAAATTGAATGACTATCGCTATGAGTATGCAGTACCTAATAATAGTTGCACTGACGTCGATAGTTCATCTAAAATTAGAATATGAGTTCATTTGAATGACCTCTTGTTAAAACAGATACATGGTCATTTACTTATTGGACGCGAAGGGGTATACCTCGTCGACAAAAAAGTAATCTTCAGTAAATCTTGCTTTTTTAAACATGTATTTAACAATGTTTAATGTTTTAGTTTTAATGTGATAAATATTTCGATTTAGATTAGTAATGTTCTTTGCTTTTTAAGGTAGTTCTGCACGTTTGATAAACCGGAAGTCATGGCGTAACGTCATTTATCCGGATAACGTAGAATAATGTCTGGATTCGGCGTACGGACACGAAAATCAGTTTATGAATTAATGGCAACCAGTGAATAAATTTATTAAAACTGTTACTATCTTTCTAAAGTTAAAATGTGATATTAAAACATCTGACACTTTAAGTAATTCAAAATAATGTCTTAAAATTAGCTTGAAATAGGTCGTTCAATTTAATCATAGCCAAATATCTCAAAAATAAGCACACGGACCTATACATTTTATGTAACCGTATTATATGCCATACATTTATTTACGACTGTGAGAAGTTTCATTACATTGTAGAAAAATTTCTATTCTCAAAAATGTTACGAAAGTTGCGATTTTCCCATAGACTCCCATTATGAAAACTTGCGTGAGGTCGAAATTTTTCAAATCAATCTAGCAAAAAATCAAGCACACGACCCTATCTTTTTTATTTGCTGAATTTTCTTAGTGTATTCCGAAGTTTTGAAAAATCAGAGTTTAATCAAATTCTACATTATAGAAAAAATTCGATCCTAACGTGCAGAACTACCTTAATATAAACTGTTTTGATTTAAACCATGTATTTGTTCATTTAGGTCTGAGATTAATTTATATGGTTAAATATAATTAATATTCTATTTGTTTTTTTTTTTGTAATATTTTGTTTTCATGTTATCTCCCCGTCTAGAGCTGAGCACTTGACCCTCAATGTGCGCGACCACGCCCTAGATAGGTATACGAGTTAGCTCCGTATACTTCTGGGAGACATTTTCTACTTATAGAACATAAAGTCCTTTTCAGTATGACAGTCTTAAAATAGATTTATAATAATTGTTTCTATTTATAAGATTGTGAAGTCATTCTTAAAATAGAAAGATGATGTCATTCTAAAAATAGAATTCAGAATGGCTGCTGCACATGACGTCATTCTCACGCATGCGCAGTCGTGGGCCAAACCGACGCCTATACTACCTTCAGATACCTAGCAGATTCTGCGTTCTCGTTGGATAAAAAACTCCAAACACTAAATACATATAAAAGCTAGAGGCATTGTTGATGTTACCAATGTAAGTGATGCGTTGAACAAATCATCTTAAAATTATATAGAGCATTTCATTCCACTTTGTATTGTCTCTGTCGTTGACATATCAGGACTCAACAAGCACAACAGTAAATACAAGTATTTAACAGCGTAAATGTGACCTCAACCTTTCAGGTACGAACCTGAATCTTGCCAGAGTCCTCATGATGATCATTTGTATAAATATATTTCAAAATATTTCATTCGGCGAGGACGTTAAAGACCGTACAAGCAAGTTGTATCGTCCCAATTGTTTTACTTATAACTTCCAAGTGTGCCCTTCACCTTTCGGCTAATTTCCTGGTTTTGCGCGCGATACTTCGTCTCAACGTGATGACCATTTATACAAAGTTATTTTAAAGAAAACGCTGGATACCGGACAAGCATTGTCCGTATTGCTTCCAAGTATGACCTTGACCTTTTAGCTTATTGCGTGGGTTTTGCGCGCGACATCTTGTTTGTATGCGTGTAAAATTACGTTTTCCGTGAAATAAGAAACGCGTAAGTTCAACAGTATTCCAGTATAATAAATTAAACCTTCGTTAAATTTGCACTTTCCCTAAAACGAATTTTTTATTATTACTAAATCTTGTTTACTCTGCTTCTGAGACTTGTCTTACAATTTTAGGCAGTTTGCTACACCATACATAGAAAAAAATATCTAGTCCACACATTGCACTACTTTTATGTACGCTGAACATGGCAACACGTTTTTTCGTTTCAATAAATTCAGTGATCAGATTTGAAAAGACTTTAGTTCTATTAAGTAGGAAAATTCTCATTTTCATTAAATGAAACTTTGAACTAACTTTTGCCATTCACGGACTTATAATATTGTAATTGAAAAAAGATCTATGAATGCTACCGAAAATTCGGGAAAAAACAGGTGAAATATTCATTTTTTCCTAAGACATAAACACTTGTTCATGACAGCCTTAAACAACATTCAGTACTTCCGCTTCCAAGATTCTGTAAATAGTTTAGAAATATATCTTCGAAATTAAGAAACATTGTACTGACAACATTGATATTAATACAACGATTAATTAGTGAAAAATGACTCTACATCACTTATGAAGTTCATAAGCCAAATAATGGGAGTACATTTATTTGAACCTAGAACTCTTTACTACAAGTCAACTTCATTTTAACATCGCGAATATTGTGCAAGCGACACCTGGTGTTTCTATTTTATGATGAACAGGACATGTAGAATGTTGATATAATTGTTTCTCATTTCAAAAAAAAATTAAAGAAAATGCAGATAGCTTATTATACTGCAAAATGAATATTTATAAAATCATTTCAGAAGATGCATACATGATATATGGAGAGAGGGGGTTAGATAAGGTAGAGAAAAACACAATGCCGAATATGTAACTCACTGTGGGGTATCACTGTGTGGTATCACATGATCAAGCTTATTTCTAAACCAAAGTAAATATTAGTTCCCAATATAACCGTACATAACATAAATCACTGATAAAATATCAATACGTGTGATTTTCAGCATACATGCAAATGTATCATCTGAGTTGTTACTGTCCTTGAATAATTCAATAACAAATATTACATTTGTCTTTGACTGAATATTGAAATTACCATAGAAGTATAAAGCTTTGTTTTACCAAAATAACAAAAACAACATAT
Organism: Mercenaria mercenaria; assembly: GCF_021730395.1. Taxonomy (NCBI): domain Eukaryota; kingdom Metazoa; phylum Mollusca; class Bivalvia; order Venerida; family Veneridae; genus Mercenaria; species Mercenaria mercenaria. The sequence goes on along the minus strand of NW_026462025.1, from coordinate 53,572 downwards.
ACGATATTGACACATCCTTCAAAAACATGCCTCCTTATTGTTTAGTATTACCTGAAATAGTGACAGTTAAAGGGGCAACACTTCCGGACGGTTCATCATCTTTACTACCTTACAATGTTGGAAGAATAGTTTCGTGCAATTGCAGTTATGTCCGATTGATAAAATTGCAAAAAAAAAATAAATAATAAAAACAACGACAAAAACCAAAATGCACAGCAAGTTTGGTCGTCTGTGAAATTGTCTCTAGCGGCGGCAATTTACAAAGGGTGATATATAATACCAAACTGATAAAGAGCCCTTTCCATGATAAACACGTTCAAATTTGCTTTATATACAAACGTTGTCACTCGAGACGCGAAACTCATCCTATATCTGTACAAAGAGTGATATGACCAAAGGGACAGAGACAGAGAAAGCCTTAAGAACACGCACGAACGCACGAACGAACGCAAAAAGTATACAGAGAGAGAGAGAGAGAGCGAGAGAGAAAGAGGGGGTGGGGGAGAGGGAGAGAGAGAGAGAGAGAGGTATATCTGAACTCTTTTTGGATAGACAGTCTGTTGCACGAGAGTGCACTGCGTAGAGCACCGAGAAAAGAATTCCAACCAAGCCCTCTAGCATTCAACCGATTTTGCAGTGTAACTTATAATATGTGCTATTAAGTTGTCATATTCAGGAAAATATACTTTTTTGCCTGTTAAGTTAAAAAAATGAAATATTAGTGATTTTCACTATATGCTCGATATAAGTGATGGTGATGCTTTTAAAACAAATTGGAAGCAAGAAGAGTTATATTCAGTTACAATATATATTGTCACTCAAATTGAAACGGACAAATTGCTAAAATATTCACAAATTAAAAGACATATTTGAAATTAATCAGTGAAAATAGTTTTCCGATGTAGTCTTATCAGCAGAAAAACAATATTGCGTATCAGGTTATTTTCGAAGGGGACAACTACTGTGATATGCCAGTTCAAACGAGTTTGTCTTATCAAAATATCTTTCTCAGCCTGGATGGGATTGATCTTTCCTAAGTAAGAAATCTCATTAAAAAGAGTTAATAAACTTTAAGATCACAGCTTATCTATGACTGCTCTTTTTGCACGTAATACAAACAAATCCAGGTGGTAAATTACACCCATTTTAATTATCCTCTAACGACATCTAAGGATTTAAGCAAGTCTGATATAATAAGGACATAGTACTTTATATCAAAGAATAGGAAGTAAAATGTTTCTAGTAAGCTAGTTTCTCCACAATAAATGTTATTTTTAAACAGAATATAACTTTTTGCTCTTCAGTAACACATTTACAAAATTAATTCATCGACTCCTTTAGCTGTACCTGAAAAGAAAATTTGGAAAACGTAAAAATTCATTATGAATGGTAACATATCCGTCAGCAACACTAGAACGGGACATAAACCATATGAAAATTATTGTACAATGTATCCACTTACCCCACAAAAGTAAGCAGTTTCAATACTTGCTGCACAAAGTAAATAATGAAGGCTGCGTTGATCCGAAAAACAGGGTTATATAAGTTTCATATAAATACTGTGTAGCTTAGATCGCGTATAATATATAACCCACATTGCACATAAACATACATACAGATCTATTATCTCTTTTTCAGAATATTCTGTACAAATACTGATGTCTAGTGGAAGCAAATAGCGCCGTATAGAACCAGATTAATAGACTTTAAAATATTCCGTGAACCGAAATTAGCAATTCATGTGAAAACCTAAAATCCTCGAAACAGCTTGGGAAATGCAAGGACACAAAAATAAATAACTGAAGTTGGAAGTTGAAATGATTTGTCTCCAGGTAAATTTGCGAGTCTGAAAGCTACGCTGAACCCTCTCTCCACAGTGCGTTGTATGAAAATATATGGACATTTTTGGCAGAAGAATTTGGCATCGTATATAAAGTATGTATTTTCAAATAAATAAAATACCAAAATAATGAATACGAGGAAACTGTAGTTAAAGTTTCTTATGCGCAAAACACGTGCAAAGAAAAATTCTTATCCGCACCTTGCACTTCTTTTAGGCATTTCATTTCAATCAATGTAGTGATCAGATTTGAAAAAAAGTTTAGTTCTATTTCCTTTTCATTAACACAACCTTTGAACTAACTTTTGACATACACGAACTTTTAATACAGTAATTAACTAGAATATGTCTGTCTGTGGGACACAGGGTGTGCCCCCACTACACATTTGTCACCAATAAGGGACAATAATTCTATTCTAATGTATACAGTCTTAAGGGGGTAATGTAGCCTAAACTAACATTTTATGAAAAAAAATTCAGTATTCTAGGCCATATACTTTTTGAGCTATGTGCATCACAAACAAAAAGTGAACTAATTTTGCTATTTCAAGGGCAATAACTCTGTAATAAGCACTAATTCTCAAGAATGCCAAGTGTGCAAAGTCACATCATGATAAAGACTCTAGCAAAGTTTCATGAATTTATATAAAATACTTCTTGAGCTAGGCACATAATTAGGTAAAAATGTGCATTTTTTGACTCTTTCAGGGGCCATAACTTTAAAAATTGGGGGTGGAACCTGCCAAAAAATAAGAGTTGAGAAATTTTATATCATGATAAAAACTCACGCAATTTTCATTCATTTATATAATATACTGTTTGAGGTAGATGCATCACAAGGTGAAAATATACATTTTTGACTATTTTTTGGAAATAACTCTGGAAATAGGTGCCAGGGGCAGACAAAAAATAGAAGGTGCGCAAGTTCATATTATGATAAAGACTCATGCAAGGTTTCATCCATTTATATGAAACACTTTTGAGTTAGACGCGTGACAAAGTGAAAATGTGCATTTTTAACTGTTTCATGGGCCATAACTCTAGCAGTGTTTTTCCCCACTGATTTGGGAATGGGGCCAGAGCCTTTACAATTGGAAAGAATGCGTCGTAAAACACCTAAATTTGGAATTGTTAAAAGTCATATTTTCTATTAAAATGTCACATTTAAGAAAAAAGAATGGCCATAGAAATTATCATTATGCATTAAGTAAGCAAATTGTCTTGTGTTTCAAGGTGTCATAGGTACAGTCTTGTTTGACAAATTGGAAAAAAGTAAGAACATTAACTTTAGGAATTTTAGCTTTAACATTGGGAAAAAACCTACTTTTTGCCATTGGGATAGGGGCCAACTGCGGCCCCAAATTGTCCAGAAAATAACACTGTTCTGGAAATAGGGGGCGGACCCAGATGAAAAATAGGTGCGCAAGTTTATATCATGATAAAGACTAATGTAAGGTTATATCAATTCTTATTGAATACTTTTTGAGCTAGGCGCGTCACAAGGTGAAAATGTGCATTTTTGACTATGTCAGGGGTCATAACTCTGGAAACAGGGGACAGAGCCAGGTGAAAAATAGGAGGTGCGCAAGTTCATGATTAAGACTCATACAAGGTTTCATGAATCTATATCAAATACTTTTTGAGCTAGGCGCGTCACGAACTTCGGACGGACGCACGGACAAGACCAAATCTATATGCCGCCACGACTTATGGAGGAGGGGGAGGGGGACGGAGCGGGGGCACAAAAAGGAAGGATCTATAAATGCTACTGAAAATTCGTGAAATATTCATTTTGCTATTTTCCCCTAATTTAGTTTACTTTATACAGCTATTTTTGTTGAGGTTTTGCAACCTGCGCTGTGTTGGTGCAGCTGCATTTGAAAGTTTTGGTTCACTGTTTTTTTCCACACCTCAAATCAGTTTCATTATAAATTTAAGTTGGCGTAATAGACGTCAATTTTTCTTACAAATAAAAGTAGCTTATTCGGTTTGATTCACGGACATAAGTGGCAATATGGAAAAAAAACTTTTCAGATAAAAGTTATGGAAAGTAACACATATATTGTTTTCCGGCATATTGAATGCTGATATGTTGACGCATGGGAAGTTCAGATTTTCTGATTGAAAAAAAAGTTCTATGCATTTAGTTTGGAAAATTTCAACTTTTGAAAATAAAAAAGGGTTTCTTCTTTCTTCTTCAAACACTTATGTCAGATCTTAATTATTATATTTACATACAAATTCAACTACTATTATATAAAACAAAGCAAATAACTTTCTAATATATTGCAACACATGTGTACTATTTAGTATGGAAATGGTGTACCCCCGTACTTCTTGGTGAAAAAATACCATTCTACAAAACATATTTATGAAAGGGGAAAATTTAACCGAATGTCATACATAAATCTGAATACATCTAATGGTAAAACCCTAAACATGGTCATTGGTAGTTTTTCATGGTATGAAGTTTTCTGTTTTCTCTTATATCGCAGTAAAATATTATGACCATTCTCTTACCGGAACGAACTTAACACCCTTTAGATATATAAAGAAAATAGGTAAGGGTAGAATACTCGGAAGCATAGAGCAGCACAAACACAGCCTCAGAGCCATGCATTTGCAAAGCAGGCCAACAATAAAAAGAAGCTGTAACAGAAAATATTATAGACGGGTTGCTTCAAACATCCAACGAGGTCACACTTAGCAGTCAAATGTTAACATGGCATGAACAGGGTCTGTTTCGTGTCCGGTCCATAACTCTGACATTCACAAATGGATTTTAATATCACTTGGCACAAATCCCGGACCCTACCTCAAAGGTCAAGGTCATAATTGGGGGTCAAATCTCAACAGAGCTTTTTTCCTGTCCGGTCCATAACTTTGCCATCCATGAAGGGATTTCTATATTACTTGGCACAAATGTTCCCCATGAAGAGACAACGTGTCATACGCAAAACCCAGATCCCTAGCTCAAAGGTCAAGGTTTGAGGTCAAATGTCAATAAGGTTATTTTCCTGTCCGGTCTATAACTTTGTCATGCAAAACAGGATTTAAATATCAGTTGGCACAAATATACCTCTGGATGAGACAAACATGCCATGCGCAAAGCCCGGGCCATAGGTCTAATGTCAAGGTCACACATAGAGACCAAAGGTCAGATACAAGAATGACTTTGTCCAGAGCATTTCGTCTTCAAGCAAGGGGGCATGCAAGGAGGGATTCTGATGTAACTTGGCACAAATGTTCACCAACATGAGACGGATTGTCATGCTTAAGAACCAGGTCGCTGGATCTAAGGTCAAGGTCATATTTAAACGTCAGATGTCAAATTCAAGAATTACATTGTCAGGAGCATTTCTTCTTCATGCATGGAGGAACTTTGATGTAACTTGGCAAAAATGTTCACCACCATGAGGCACCCTTGTTTTTAGAATTACATCTCTTTGTTTTAACTATAAATAGACAATATTGTAACGTTTTTATTACTGGCCGTAGAGAAAAACTAAGACCACTTTTCTATGGCACAACATGCATTTTACGTTAAAATTCTGGTAAAGAGTTTCTTGTGGACTTATTTTATATAGATTTTTTTATTTTCATTTCCCTTTATTGTTACTATAAATAACTTATATGATAACTTTTTTTTTTAATTTGCAAAACAAAAATCAATATGAAAACAACTGTGGGTTTTTATATATGCTAATTTTCATCCAAGTTTTTTGTTATAACATAGTGTATATATAGTACAATATTGTTTATACATCATTGACAGATATCACTTCATTATGTTATACTGCAGTAGAATATTAGGTGCCATTCAGTAGGGGACTTTGTATTGCATGGCAATACTTCATTCACTTGTTTTCATCTCATGTGTAAAAATCATATTTCACTTCTGAATAAAAAAAAAATGAAAAAAAAGAAACATATTCATAAAAATAAAACTTGAATATCCCCTATTAATTTTCAGATTGCCTTCAAAAGAGGCACTTATCTTAACGAATGCGGTTGTGGGAATGAACAAGTTAGAACTTATCAAGACATCAGAATAGTCATGCTTGTCGACCAAGTTAAGAAACGGGAAGTGCAAAATTGGATGAAAAGTGTTTTGGCAATAAAAAAGACCACGGAAGTATTAAGTTATAATGTCAAAGAAACGTTTGAACAATTTATATCCGATCTCCCTCGTGACGAAAATAGACACTTGGAAATATTTTACCAATGCTTAAAGGAAAATGAGGTTGAGCACTTCAAGACGCAAACGAATAATGAAAAGCCAACCAATAAGCAAAAGAAAGGGAGAAAGATTTGGGAATGCACACATCACCTTTGCAAAATATTGATGGAACGACTTCTTGATAATTTTGAGAATGGATCTCAGAAACGTCTTTGGAACTTCAAGATTACTGCACTGGAAGAATCTGGAGATGGGTCGAGTAAAACTACACAAACTGAAGAACCAGATGGAAAATGGATGTTGATGAAACTGTATATGTTCGGAGATGGCGTTTCTCGTTCAAGTCTAAATGAGCTTGACCTGTCTCAAATCATCAAGCTAATGAGAAGTTGCAAACTATTCACCACAATTGATGGCTCAGTTCCTGCGTTCGAGAAAGTAAGAATATCATTTACTTTACCTTTTATTATTTTTATTGATCTATTTTTATATATTTGACATATTTTTTTTTTGATGTACACGCTTTTTTACAGAGCTGTTCAAACCATATATAAAAGTACTCTTTAATTTTGAATATTTTTAAATAACGAATAGTCTGTATATAATACGAAATGGTCATATATATACTTTGATGTTTAATTCATCAAAACCATAACACAATTTCTCGATAACATCGCATTTGATTTGCAATATCCAGATAGAAATCATACATCAAATATATATCTACATGGATAGTGGCGTTTACGCTTGCATTAAAAAAGTCTTGAATTATTGCAATTGTATATGCAAAAATACAATCGTCTTAGCGTGTTTGAGCGCGTCATTACTTCTATTTCTTAACTGGACGATTTAGAGAATAAGGAGGACTATTATTCTCCTCCTGGAATCTCAATTCAGATTAAAGTCTTACAGCAAGCGTCCCAATTTAACTACTGTCCCTTTCTTTATCATTATCATTTTTCGCAGAATTATTAGTGTTTGTAAGGGATAGGGAGCTGATCAAGTTTCCCAAAGGTCAAGGTCATATGTATCAAATGTTTTGATAGTTCCGGGTAAAGTTTTATTAACAGCTCCTCAATTCAACTGTATGTTCTTAACTTTTGCCCCCTTAAATCATTACACTTTGCAGACGGATTGATCTTAGAAAGGGCAGTCATATTTTGGTGGGAAATATAGATTGATGGGGTAGGTGGGAAGAGGAGGATAAGCATCGGGTACATGAGAGAATCTTAGGAGGAGTACTAAATCTGCATTCAAAGTTTCAAGATGGCTAAACACTATTTAAGATGAATCCCTATATCTATTGAGTCAGTTGGTCAAAGGTCAAGGTGACAGTGACCCAGAGACTGAAAATAATTTTGGAATCTTAAGTCATAAGGCTAAACAGCTACGGCTGTCAGATTTCACATGGGGATTAAGTACTACTAGAGGAAGTGGTCATTTTCCGATTCCTTTAAATCTAGGTTATCCAGGCAATAATTTTAAAAATCTTTTTCAGAAACCGCTGGTCAAATGTTTTCAAATTATTCTGTTTCGGTAAATAAAAACAACGGGCGGGACTAATTTTCCAAATATGCCTTGACAGTCAGATTTGAAGATTTCCTTCTCCTGAACTGCTGGCCCGACTTCAAAATGTTTCATAGAAATGTTCCTTCATTGACTCTCTTTTTTTTTTCAAACATTTTGTTTCATTAAAAACATGGTCATGAGGTGGCGGTGCTAGTTGGTTATATAAAAAAAAATTGAATATCTTCACCTCTGAAACTGCTCACTGTTTTAATATCATCTCCCAACAATGTTCTTTGCGTGACCCTCTACTATAGTCCTTCAAACCATTTCTTTCGCTCAAAATGTGCATGGCCGCCAGAAGGCGAAGTTTGTTTTTCATTATAAGGCTAAATTAAAAACATTGAAAATCTACTGCTCTGAAACTGTTGGCTGGGTAACAGCAATGTGCCTTTAATGATCTTCTAGCAAATTCCTTAAAATATTCTGTTGGCTGCAAGGGGTCAGGGCTATATGGCTATTGGAATACCTTGTAATATTCCTTGGGCGGCACACTATAAAAATAATTGACGGCAATGGTACTTTTGTGGCTCTCTACCAAATTCGTTTCTGTGTATTGTGATAATATTTTAAGTATCACATCAATCCAAATGACCTTTACCTCCACATCCAACAACAGAAAATATAGTTATCTTTTACTTTTAGTTAATTGTGTTACTTGTCCTGATTGTGTTTCATAGTATCACGTCGTCTAATTTTTCCTAAATGTTCCATGCAATAAGAATAAAACTTTGTATTCATCATCAATATAAAGTGGACATGCACAATTTTTCAGGACTTTTGAGTCCGATTAATTTTAGCTCACCTGAGCACAAAGCTCATGGTGAGCTATTGCGATCATTGTGTGTTTGTCGTACGTGCGTCCGTTCGTGCGTGCGTCCGTCCGTCACGTCGGACGGCCATTGTTATCAATTGTGTTTAAACGGAATCTCCTCCGAAACGACTGGATGGATTTTAATGAATCTTGGCATGGATGTTTCTTGGATAGTTCTCTACCTAAGGTGTTGCACATAGGGGCTGCCAGAGCTAAAAATAGAAAAATATTCAAACGTCATCTTATCCTAAACTAACAGTCTGACTTTGAAATAATTTCGCGCAAATGGTCCTTATGTCACCGCCAGGGGTTGCGGTCACTTTTCCCTATATCTATACAGTGGGAATTAAAAAATATTATTTTTGAGTGAAAATGTCGGGCCAAACTTGCAATAATTTTACACACTTGGTGTGACCTGCTACCAAGATTGTTCAAATTGATTTGATTCGTCAGAAAAACATGGCTGCCAGAGAGTGTGGTCACTTTTCCCTATATGTATATAGGGGACACTTTCAAAAATCTTCTCCTGTGAAACTGCTGGCCCGATTTTAAAACAATTTTACACAAATGGTCCTTGTGTCACCCTCTACCAAGATTTTTTAAATGATATCGATTTATCGAAAAACATGGCCGCCAGGGGGCGTGGTCACTTTTTCCTATATGTATAAAGTGAATATAAAAAATCTTCTTGTGTGAAACTGCTAGACAAGTCCGAATTTAAAATATTTTACATAAATGGTTCTTGTGTGACATTCTTCAAATATGGTCACTTTTCATCAACAATTTCTTTAAGCAATATCATCTCCAAAACCATTAAATGAATTTTGATGACACTTTACACATATTATCTCTAGGTAGCCCTCTTTTAAAGTTGTTTAAATGGTTCAGGTTAATTGAACATATGGATCTTTTTGGTTAAAAATATGAAAAATATGTTTTAGCTAATAGATCAGATTTATAAAAATCCTTTTCTCTAGAGCTTTGATATTTTGCATGTGATATAAGGATTTGACACTCTACTAAATTATTACCCAACGGAAAAAAGTGGCCACGCCCCTGTGTCTTACATGTACTTACTATAGGCTTTTATATAAGGAACTTTGGAATCTTCTCGGAATCAATAAAAGCTAGGGCCTTGATATTTGGCATGTGATATCAGATTTGTAATTTCTACCCTAATTATTCAAATTATGGCCCTAGGTTAAAAAATGTGTGTGAAATGTATATAATATTAGGAAACATACAAGAAAACCTAATCTGTACCTATACAAACACACTTAAAGCCTAGAACACAGGTGAGCGCTTTAGGGTCACTGACCTTCTTGTTTTTTCAAGTTACGAACCGGCTGTGGACTGTAACTGATTTTATTCTCTTTCAAATTAGTGTCTTTTTATTGTGTTTTATAAAAGTAATAAACCGGGTTAAGCTCCCCGGTGGTGATTTTGCCAATGACCGTTCCGGCTGTGCCCCACTGTGTTCCTCTTTTTTCGTTTTTTTCCTTGTGTGTTTGCTTAGTGTGGGCGTATGTGTTTGTCGTGTGGTCGTCCTCGTGATGGGTTAACGTTTGGGGAGGCTGCATTTTTGGAATGTGGCTTTCCCCTTTGGATATTTATCCTTGATTTTAGTATCTCCCATCTACTCCCTACACCCCCTACTCCCCACTCCTCTCAAACTTTGTATATTTTCACTTTCAACTCATTTTCTAGATACACTTATCTTGGATTCCCTCATCAGTAGCCTGCATTCCACACATTTTAAGCCACTATTCCACTACGCCCCTGTATTTTAACACCGATCTATTTGTCCTGTTCAATTTTGTTGTTTACGCGAACGAGCGTATTGAAGCCCCGTTATGCGGAGCTTTTGTTTTAAAATTGATAACTTATTAAAACAGAGATATTCTAAGGCATTTCTTATCTATCCCTATTTCCTTTTTTGGGTATTTCAAATTACTCAACTAATGTTTAAAGCCAAGTTAAATACTGTTTCTTTCTCATGGCGTCATCATGACATTAATACCACGGCATGAGTTATATTCTTGTGAGTTATCTGATTTTGTGCATGTCATGTATTTGTTTGCAACTATAATGAATATGTGCACTTCCTTGACCTTGATTGTTGTTAAATATTAGCAGTTCATACTTACCTCAAAATTATCTTGGTTGCCCAACAAGGCAAAATAAATAAACGTATTTTGCCTAAATAATTTTAGGAATATCGGAAAAAAAAACTGTGAGCATAAGTACCAGCTGTATATATCTTATAAAGTATGTAGCTCAAAATTTCGAAACATGTTGTAAAACTAGATTATCTAACTTTCAGTTGTGAAAAACCTAACTCGAAGTTTCGAATACAGTTACTCTATATTGTCACTGACTAATTTACAATAAAATCTTGACCTAAATCTCGAAATTTCAGTAATTGTACTCCTTGTTTACAACAGAATTGTGGGAATAGACATTGCGTGTTCGGCCTAACGTTTCCTTACAAACAATTGTTAAGTTATAAACATGTATCATTTGATAGATGGCCATATAATTGACCACTCGAGTATTCTGTCGTACTATTTTGTTTGAAGTCATATGACCAATCGATCGATAGTCATTGTATTATTTTCGGAAATCACATGATATTGTGGTAAAAGCTGCACGTATAACTCATTGCTTTTCACATTGACAATAATATATATATATATAGCTATGTAGGTATCCCTGATTTGTTTCCCGGTCATGACTGTAATATTTTCAGTTCGTTGTAATAGAACCTACCAATCGACAAGCATTAATAAGACTATATAGAGTTTTATTTCTTGCTCTTTTAAGGGGCCTTAATGAGGATTTGTATATCCAATCATGTAAATCATTTTCCGTATTCTTTACATCTAAACAATATGATATCATCGAACATATGTATATATACATTTGTATTTATAAGTTGTTTGTTAAGCTAGAATCACATTATCCCGGATGGAGTTCCAGATTTCCATCCCCGGATTGTTCCGGATGTGTAAGGAATATGGGGTTTGCGAATTTGTTACGTTATAAATATCTACTGCACTCATAACAGAACTTTAAATAACCTTATTAGAACAATAAAATAAAACCGTAATAGCTCGCACAGTGATTGTCTTCCGGACTGTTACGATATTGTTGGAACTGTTACGGATTCACTATGGATTCCTTACGGATATATTATCCGTGGAAATTTTTTTAGCATGTTAAAAGCTTTGTACTCTATCCCCCGGATGCCCCCGATTTCTGACCGGATACACCGGATGACTTACAAGTGAGTTAGGAGTTCTACGGATGCGTTACGGATGCTATCCGGAACTCATCCGCAAGCCCATCCGGGGCAGTGTGCTTCTAGCTATACCATCACTTTGTCATTTTATTAACATATTTTGATATTTATATGTTATTAAGTCAACAATTTGAGTAAACTGACATTTCGAGTTAAAAGGGCAAAATATCGATTTGCGTCTGTGCAATGTTCGAGCAAGTAATCAGTTTAGATCGACGTAAGTCGAAGTTTCGAATTCAATTAACATATATGAAAATTTCAAATTAATTCGTAAAGCGTATGTCGTCAAGAAAGTAAGCCGAAGTTTCGAATAGAAAGTGCTTCGTGTTACTGACTTCAAAAAAAGCGTTCAACTGGAACTTAGGATGTTCCTGCCACAGACTGGAAACAAGAAATGAATTCTCTTTTTGTGACACAATACTAAGTTGAGGGGAAAATAGATTTGGTCTTGTCCGTGCGACCGTCCGTCCGACCGTCCGATCGAAAAAATGTTTCTGACGCACCTAGCTAAAAATCAATTTGATATAAATTGATGAAGCCTTGCATGAATCGTTATCAGGATACAAACTCGTCTGGCTATACTCACTATTATAGAGTTATGGCCCCTGAAATAGTACAAACGCGCATTTTTACATTTTGACGCGCTTAGTTTAAAAGGAAATGATAGGTTTATTCTATAGCCCCCCCCCCCCCCCCCCCCCCCCCACACACACACCCTTTCATTTATCTTGATTATGATGCAAGGACATATTGAAATGCATAAGAAATTCGAATTATTTCGGTAGCCCAATAATCAATCAAAATAATTAAGTATCTACTCGCTACGCTCGCTCGGTTCACAAATCCCTCACAGGTCTATAAACACAATGCAAAACATATTCCGAGAATGATAACTGACTTACCTACATGCTTCTTTGTTTTACATAGTCCAAATTGGTTTCGGATTTGAAGAACGTTTGTAACGTGTATGTATGATAAAAACAAATAGTTAGAAGAAAGAACAAGATAATATAATTATGTCATAATTTATGTGATACTATTAATATAACAAAATGCCCAACTTGCTACGAACCTGTAAATATATTTGTCAGCAATTAGGACATGACATTTTGCATTGCATGAAAAATCCGTGCATATTTGGGAAATAGTCTCTATCTGAAATCAACAATTAGTCAGAAATTGACGCGAATGGTAGTTTATGTTTAATTTGCTTTTTTTTTTTTAAAAAGAAATAACTTTATTTAGCTCTTTAATTTGACACATATACATTGTCATATAAAAGAAGTGTTGATATAGATTTATCATTTCATTATCACAAGAAATGCGTATCATAATATACCCTGATTAGGCACAATGAAATGTGCTAAAAATTGCGCGGACATCATCGAGGAGATATAAAAATCTTCAATTTTCTTGACAATGAAAGTAATGAGTACAACTAATTAAGAGAGTTATAGTTAGAGGCCATTGTTTTGATTGACATGGCTACGATTTGAATAAACATTATATACATTAATTTCGTTTGGTTCTCCACACCTGATTCACGTGAAGAAGTTGTCATATACTTGTGGATGTCAAGTATAGAATCAATGAAACCTTGTACAGTGCTATATATCTAATGATAGTTGAAGGCATAAACATGTCAGCTGTTAGTTCGATATGAATTAACATTTCGAACAGTTTTCAGAAAACAATTGTACTTTAGCAAGTTTCCCATCAATTACCACTACCTAAATGTTTAAACTGTCAGTCTTATTTCAGACACGCTTGGAATGTATCACGATAATTTTACTTGGTTATTTTCAAAAATACAACTTCGTTACTTATGGTCTATGTTAATTGTACAGAAAATCGTCACAATTTTCATTAGCAGACTATTAATTAACTTGGGAGAAACTTGTGTAGTTTTTAGTTTTTGCAATTATATCAATCATTATGTCAATATTTTTTCTTTGTAAAATAAAATGTCCTGTTTTATGAAGCTTTCTCCACTTTGACGGAAGAATATGCCCGTATTAACTTTCAGAAAAATATCAAGACCCGCTTAGAACTTTACAGTAATGTCATGTTTAGATCAATTTTCAAGATATGTAAAACTGGTCAGAATTGTTTTCATTTATAACGTACTTTTTTGAAACAATTGATGCTATATTTACGGAGTCTATCACGCGTTCACCTAAAATGACATGTACGGACTTCTCGTGATTCTACTGCATTGTTTCGGTCACTTACGCATAACTTTAAATTTAATCTGTGAGAAATGCGTAAGTATGTCGACAATTTGTCTCAGTGGTTAGAGCATAGGACTAGCATCGGAGCGACTCGAGTTCGATTCCCGCTACTGGCACTTTGAGATTTTTGAGTAGACAATAGAAATAGGACAGGTCTGGAAATTATTATAGACCTCGTAAGCGGTCTATAAGGTGTTTATAGACCACATCGGAACAAAGAAGCCGGTAGGTAATGTAATTTAGAAATTTACACTTTGACGCAAATGAAAATATAAGAGGTAGAATCATTAATCTAATTTTAATCTGCATAATACAAATCATTTGAGAAATCCCTGATATTTTATTCGTATGTGACATTTTGGCTAACTGGGAAAAGAGGCCTAGTTAACAAATCCGTAGGCATTTTTAGTACAATATGGGTGGATACCAGGCTCAAAAATCCATTTTTATTTTTTGTGAGGCCCCAAAAGGGGCCAATTAGTTTTTTTCTCAATTTTAAGGGAAATTAAAGAAAATTTTCATTTTATCATTATTTGATGAAATGTGTGTCTGTTTAAGATTAAATGTATTGTAATATGAATAACTATGTTCATTACGCTAGTTATTTTAGAATTTGAGGCCCATTACAGGGTTTTAAAAAAAAATGAAATTTTAGATAGGTAACGCATAATTTAAAAGTATATTGTTTTTACTCTATTTGTGAAATCTCTACGATAGTAAGGTTGAGTATTTAAGGTTCAGGTGAGTAACAGGCATTCTAATACACAAAATAATAAAAAAGGCACCACTATGGGGTCATGTTATTGTAGAATAATCGATAAGCAAATTTTAAAGTTTGTCGAAAAAGTTATGTAAATTGCCCTCTTCTTTCATATGTTGTAAACCATAAAATTTACCAGAATATTTTCTTCACAGCAATTTAATATTTGTTCTTAGTTAGTTATTTTTATCCATCTGATCTCTTGTAACATTGGCATATACCCCAAAAAGAAATCAGATCACTTGATTCAGCTAGTCAGAGAGACAAGTCAAATACATTTTAACCAATTTGGTATCAGCGGATCAGTTGCCAAGTATTTAGGTTTCCGCTGCTCAAGCTGGCGGTCAGCATTTCATGTACCACATGACACCAGTACTGGTATGTGTCCACTTCAGTAAATGTCACAATGACACTGCACAACTGATACTTACATTTTGTTATTGTATTTCATTACCTGAAAAGGGTCACAGATGTTCATGTGAACATGTAGCACTTATTTTCCCAACCAGTTACGTTTTTGGTAGGTGGAGTTTACGAAGTAGCCACAACGGGAGCTAGACAATTCTAATATTTTCTAAAATGATGTAATCATCAGTAGTTTGTGTAATTTTGTGCCTTGCAGATTGGAGATATCGGCTCTTCTTTGTCCTCATATACTCACTTCTGTTCATGTTATATGAACAAGAATGTCCAGGACATGTGAAATCTGTTTGTTTACAATTTTGATAATAGAATAAGTATGTATATTTTGTTGTTCGTTATTAACAATGGTTATACTTGTATGGGTTCCTGAGAGTAAGCATTTTTATGTACTGCATGAAACAATTTTCCTGGCACCTTAGCGATGGTATTAAATTCCAATCTGAAGGCCCTCCATGAAGTTTCAGCTCAGCATTAAAAAAATGGTCATTTTTTTCACTTCAAGGCTTCTTAAGCTTTAGAAGCCTATTTCACTCTGGTTAAAAGAACTGAGTATATGTCTTGATAGTTGTTAGGCTGCCTTTATCTAAATTTGCACAAACATTTGGTATTGTACATACTTTGCCATTACGTCTTCTATTTACACTGTTATGCAACTCTGAAAAGGTTTACTTCACTTTTTACTGGTTTAATTTCCAAGTTGTGTTTTTGCAACAGACAGTTCCAAATCTGTGCTTCACTTTGATTCTTTGTTCATGTATATAATCACTGATACTGGGTTTTTGTTTGTGGGAGAGGTTCTTTCTCCGAACGTAGTTTTTCTTAATAAATATTCGTCCTTGCGATTTTTTTTGTCTAGCCTTGTGCTCTGAAAATACTCTCAAAAAGTAAAAATGCAACATCCATTCTTTAAACAGTCTAAGAATGACCTTTGTTACATGAGCATGGCGCCTGTGTTGTAATTTATTTCACTACCACCTCAGCAAATCGTATCAATTTGCATTTCGATATACAGAAATTTGATCATCAGTAAGGAATACCAAATACCAAATAATAAGTTTGATAAGTTTGAAGTTTTTACCTTGCAAAACACTTTTGTTAGTGGTGTAGACGCGATTACAAACATTTACGTGTAATGTCATACGAGGTTTTCTACCCTTACCTATTATCTTTTATATATTGTAGTAGTATTACATCTTGCGATTCCACCATTTCATAACAACTTAATGTCAGTTGGTCTTATGGCATACCACTGCTTCAACAAAATATTTTTGAAAAATGCCTATTCTGGCCATGGATAAAATCCGATAACGATTTTAATAACAATAGCTGTTCAACAAATTCTCAGTTTAACAAGGACCATGACTGGGCAAGACTTACCAAACCGTATATTGGTTATTTCCCATGGTTTGATGACAGGAAGCACTATCTGAAGTTTTAATCAAAAGCATGTAGTTTCTGAAATACACCTTGTTTTTACGTAGACACTAAACTTTTACAAAATATTCTAGGTTGAAAACGAATCATGTTTTGTGGGGCCTCCTTGGGCGAGTGGTTAAGGTCGCTGACTTCAAATCACTTGTCCCTCATCGATGTGGGTTCGAGCCTCACTCGGGGCGTTAAATTCTTCATGTAAGGAAGCCATCCAGCTGGCTTACGGGAGGTCGGTGGTTCTACCCAGGTGCCCACTCGTGATGAAGTAATGCACGGAGGCGCACCTGGGGTCTTCCTCCTCCATTAAAGCTGGAAAGTCGCCATATGACCTATCATGTGTCGGTGCGACGTTAAATCCAACAAAAAAAGAATCATATTTTGTATTAAACTCAGTCAAGATTAATCTTATTTCAATAGGTTAGATGACACAAAAGCCTTATGTAAAGTTTTATTGGTTGCTAAGATATGAACTTACAAGCAAAACTTATCCAAGGTGAAGATATCAACAAAGGCGACACCAACACCAGAGTGAACAGAATAGCTCTCACTATTCTTCAAATGCACAGGAATTTTGAAAAGCTTGGCAATTTTATATGTGTATATCAATGTACATCAAATATTTACACACAATGTTTTGAAAAAGAAAAATGAAATATGTGCCAAAAGGTGATATTGCGTGTTTACTTTTTTTGATGTCATCGGTTCAGTATTTCATATTTGGGCAATTTGACAATATGTGTCTCAAAAGTTAGTACCAATAAATCGATATTGTACGCACTCTTATTGTAGTAACAATTAAATGAAAATACGGAAATAAAATGCAGCGAGGTAACATGTATATGTAATATATTGGCTCTACAATGTCCGGTTAAAAATGTTCATTTTGAGTGTAACTCCCTTTGGGACCTCTTGAATTATATATGAAAATTCAAAGAAAATGGAGTATGTCTTAGTTTTTATATGCACTGGATACTATAAAGGATAAACATTCATTTCTTAATTACATGTTAATAACAAAGTAACGCAAATTTTAACATATTGGATAGGTCACATCATCGTGTAAATGCAATCTGACGGAGAACCCCCGATTAAGGGCCGCTTAGTCTTGATTTCACTTGAAAATTACATTTATACCTCAAATTGAATTATATAGTTGAATCTTTCCACTCTATTATATATCTAAGTCAGATTTACCTTAACATGTAATTTAAACAACATTTTACTTTCATTATTATTTCTTATCACGTACACCCCGTTTTGGGCCTCACGAAAACTTGAATAGGGATTTTTGAACCTGGTGTCCACCCTGGCTGAATTCCATATACCCTAACAAACATTTTGATGTATGATACCATATTGTACTAAAAAATGCCTACGGATATTTTCTCGGGGCTTTCGCCAACTGTTTATTTATGTGTAGAAATACCTTTTCCCATCTATAGAGTTCTTTAGTGTTATGTATAATGCCATAGATCAATAAAACAACGTAGGGAATCAAACAATAGATAATTTTATACCAATATGAAATTCATGACTTTCCATTCATTTCTTAATTAAAGGCACTGGATACAAGAAACATGTTAATGCATTCGAAGGATAATGAGGTCAGTGATGACAAAACGAAAGGCATTTTCAAAGAGATGAAGGAACTGGTCAGCCTTTTTGCTGATAAAACATCAAACCAGCACAACGATTTTGTTGAAGAGCTACACCAAGTAAATATGAATCAATAAGTTTTATTATCTATGGTTCTTAATATTTCTAACAACTTCTAGATTCTTTATTCCCATATCGATTTATTCATGACTTTTGTTAGTTAAGTTGTATATTACAACTGCACACAAATACGGCTGTAGATATAATATCTACAACAATTTACAATTCCATTCAAGTTACACTAGTTATCATATTTCGTTATTTGAGGCAAAAGACTGATACAGACTTTTGCCTCAAGTAACGAAATATGATAACTAATAACATAAACATTTTGTATATAAATAATACAGACATATCTTTTGCTACATCGTTTGATTTAAGAATTAAATCTGCAAGATTTCATCATAAAAATTTGTATATAAATGATATAGAAATATCTTTTACAACTTCGTTTGATTTAAAAATTAAATCTGCAAGATTTCATCATAAACATTTGTATAAAAATGATATAGAAATATCTTTTACTAATTCGTTTGATTTAAAAATTGAATCTGCATCACTTGATTGTCGGTTCCGGAGTTCTTTAATATTGCATATTAGCTATGGCTTTGAAAAAGTTATATATTTGCTTTCATTTCGTCAGAACAATGGCCTTTTTATACTTAAACAATCTAAATTTCCTAATAAATTTCAATTTTGTAAGACACTACAGGAAAATAAGTTAAGAACCATAACTCTGTCTTGCATTTTTTCAGAGTCATTGTCTCTCTTAAGTTAGAAAAGAATGGTATTTCTTGGTTATTTTTTTTTTGTTAAGGTCTAAGTTTCTTGAATACATAAGCCTTTTTAAAGCTCTGTTTTGTAATTTAGATATTAACCTGCTTAATTTCTAAAATGAAATGGTTCATCATTCAATTTGGAGAGTACAATTTATTAGTTTAAGAGGTGTTCAATGAAAATTTACTGACTGAAAATCAAACAGTGCAGACCATGATCAGCCTGAACGGATGTGCAGGCAGATCTTGGTCTGCACTGGTCGCAAAGGCAGAATCACTTGCCACTATCAGGCTAAATGCTGAAACATTTTTGATTATGATTAGATAAATAAGTATGTCAAGCGTCATAAATCAATATTGCATTTTGTTAGAGATCTTCGAAAGTTAGTATTTCATGGTCACATGTTGTGGTTAGATCTACTGTTCTACTTGGATACTATAAAGTTGAAATTGTATGTCTTAATCATCAGTAGGTAGGTAAGAAGGTAAAGAACTATAACTCTTTTCTTGCACATTATATTATGCAAATCCCTGAAAGAAAACCTTTGAATTTGCAAGCGGTGCGGTATTTTCAGAATCGGACTGTTTGCAATAGATATGTTAATTGGTCAAGAATGTGCCTATCCTTGACTTGTACATAAACATCCAATGTACAGAATTGTTGTTTAAAATGTTAAATAAAATAGTGCTGTGCATGTGCAAGGATCTGTTTTATTTGTATTTATAATTCTAAAAGCTGTGTTAACGTTACCGTATTTGGTACATGTAGAGAGAATTTTGAAAAATAGAATAGGAATAGAATGATTAAGTTTTAAATGTGCAACATTTTAGCCAACTGTTAAGCAGACGTAAGCTATTTAACCATAAATAAACACACATTGAAATAAAGACGGCAAGTGTCGATGAATAGCCAATTTTACAAAACTAAACTTTGTAGCATACGGAATTAATCAGCAGAATGAAAAGTGTTATATTTTTGTCGATTGTAACATATGTTGTACTTTGCATAAATAATTAACATACATAGTTTATTCCAACGAATTTGTTCATATATATTTTGGAAGTGAACATACATACCGCCCGAGTAAATATGTACATATTTTATACCAGTCTTATTGATGTTTTTCAACAGTGAATCGTATAAGCTGGGCACTTGATACTGTACGATCAGTCGCTTTATAAAAATCTTCAACATTCTCTTATGTTTGTTCATTGACAGTATTTGAATTTCAGCTAAGAGACAATAACCTGATTGGAAAAGAGGAAACTACAGAATATAGAGATTTAGTTAGTAAGGTGCTGGGCATCAAAAAGCAAGCGTTAAAGTTAGATATTTCATTGAAACAAAACTTAGAAGAAGAAAGTAAAGGAGAATGTCAAGAGCTTGTGCAAATGCTGAACGATGTCACAACGGAGACAGCTTTCTTGGATGTGAGTAAAAAACCTTTACCTGAGATAACGCACTTAAAGTTCGTAAAAGGAATCAAAACGCAAAATATTTTGACAGATGCTACTATTAATTAGGTAAAAATAATATAGTTGCAAAAATTTGATTTTTGTCAAGCATCTTATCATTTCTATTTTGAAAAGAAGTGTTTAAACAATTATGGTGAGCTTTTGTGACCTCTGAATGTTAGTCGTGCGTCGTCAGTCGTGCGTCGTCCGTCCGTCAACATATTCTGAAACAAAATCTACACCAAACTTCACAGGTATGATTCGCGGTTTGTCCCCTTACAAAATTGTTCAAAGAATTGAATTCCATGGCAACCGAACGGAAACACTTTTCTGTAACATATTCTGATGGCCCTCTATGACGATTTTTCAAATTATACCCCTGGGGTGAAAAGAGGCCCCGCCTCGGGGGTCCCAACTTTTGCATATACTTATATAGGGAAAAACTTTAAAAAATCTTGTCTAAAATCACAAGACCTAGGCCTTTGATATTTGGTATGTAGCATTGCCTTGTGGTCCTTTACCAACAGTAAAATGTAAGGGTAGACTTCTCGGAAGCACAGAACACTAAACACACAGCCCCAGAGTCACGCACCCTCAAGGCAGGCCCACAACAAAAAGAAGCTGTAATGGAACAATATTTCAGACGAGTTGCTTCAAACATCCAACAAGTACATATTTATTTATGCCAAATGCTAAATACAGAAGGAGGGGAAGGGAACGATAAGGGGCAAAATGGGGTCGGGTGTGTGTCTGGCGGGGGGGGGGGGGTGGTAAGGAAAGTTGAACAAGGACGCATAAACAAAGTAAAAACCACGTTCCACAATAACAATCATACCACAACGCAAACCACAACAGCGCAAACACACATGCACCAAAGACGAACACACAACCACACCCAAACAAACAACATAGAACAACGAACAAGCAACACATAAAAAAAAACAGTAAGGCACCGCTTTCTACTCACAAACACATAAACTGGGAGTTTCGGGCATGCCAACCTCGCACTTACCCTATTTTCAACAAGTTAGACAACACTATGTAAATAAAATCCCCGCCGAGAAAGGCTCTAAGATTAGTGCAAAAATAACTGTTAAATAAAGTAAACCATAGAGTTAAGGAGGTAGGTTACCTTGTTACAAGGGTAAATTCAAATTAGTTGAACCGCAGCATCTTTTTGTATTTCGTGTAATATGAAGTTTTAACTGCTAAAATCTCAGTTTCGTTTGTCTCTGTCCCTTCAAGTTCAATTTTTATCCAGGTTTGAAGAACATGACCCTCCAAAGGTATTTTATATTGAAAGAAGAAGGAAAATACGGATATTTAACACTTTTCAGTGTAATTTAGTTTCATTGATATCCGTAGAAGTCAGCATAATCTATAATTTTACTAGCATGCAAGTTAGCTTTCTAATATAAGCTTAAAATGTATATGTCGCGGGGCTCGTGTTTCCATGGTAACGCATTTTCTCTCATTTTTAAACAACTATATATAAAAAAATGGGTTTTCGACGGCTTCAGTGCCATTCTGTTAATGACAAACATGGAATATTTGGGTAATATTATTAGCAAAATACCAAGCACTATACATGGTACCCTATTTTTCTTATAGTTTAAAGTAACTATGGCAACAGAGATGTTTAAAATGGCTTATATCTTGCTTTTTGTCGTAATTTCTTATTAAATAATATTGAATAAGATTATCTCTCTAGCTGATGTAGCTTTAAAACATATTATTTCTAACGTAAGTTATATTTTCGTGTTATCTGCATTTATTCAAACAAATTTCTAAGCTTAGAATACTTACAGCAGTACCCCTCGTCTGGCATTTTTCATGGAAAAATCGTTCAGCATGCTACTATTATTCTCATGGATATTGTTGAAATGAAAATAAAAAGCCGAAGCTGTGTTTCTTAAATAGAGTAGTGTCAACGCTTTTGAATTTTACATTTAGATACATAGGTCACGGGCTTCGTTTCCATGGTAACATCAATTCAATTCAAGAAACCACAATTTTCTACTGAAATTTGAACAATTTTAGATCTTAGTTTTAGTATATAAGTAACAAATTATCATCGGAACCTGAAAAATAGGTATTACAAATCAAACTGTTAGATTTTTTATTTGAAAATGGCCGTAACAAGTAACCTCTCACCCAACTATATTCCAAATAACATTGGTTACCATCATCCATTTTCTTACATTCCGCATAACATTTCAATATAACTACATAAAAGAAGCAAAATATTGATAATTATTCAGAGCAAAAGACTCATAAAAAATATTTCAGCAAATAATGGTTATTTGAAAATAGTTTGAATAAAGAAAATGCACAGAATTACGTACTTTCAAGATAAAAGCTATCAATTTTGCGCGGTAACTGACACGTAACGTCATGACGTCAATGACGTCATTTTAAGGCAACATTGTTTTGAAGCGTTTCTGCGGCAATTTATTCATTATTTCTGCATTATTAAACCATAAAGCGTCAGATCGAAGACAGGTCTATGATTTGTTTTCAGAAGAATGAATATACAAACACATTTAGTTTGTCGTAAATGTCGACGTAAATCGTCACGTTAGCTTCCGGTTGGACATGCGCACATACAAATATAAAGGTAACCTATCTCCTTAAGGTAAATCTTAGGTATAATTACACCATTGTACTCAACAACTTGTCTGAAGTCAGAGCACTAAGTGCCAACTTTTTAGGGCACGGCTAAGAAAACTGCAAGACAAAAATCAACTCCCTCCGTCCATCGTATATAGGATTTAAGAGGAAAGCATCATGGAGTCCTACACTTTATTAGTCATCGCACAATCACAATCGCGAAAAACGTAGCGATTAACTGTAGAGGGGTCAATCAATAAACATGCACTGTGCTTCACGATTTTCGCATCGTATCGTCTTTTGATAAATTCTTTAACACATCTTAAAACTGAATTTCAGTGACCATGAGTGTGACATACTGGCCTAATTTCTTTGTATTTTAGCATCATATTGCCTTGGCTCATATTACTCAGGTGAGCGATCCGGGGTCATCATGACCCTGTTGTATATCATTAGCACGACTATTTCTACAACAGGAGGACATGTCGTGTGTACGATCTCGGTCGCTCCTGACTCAAAATAAAAGTCACACTTAAAAGTCAAAAAGAATAAAGACGTAAGTCAATTTCCTTGTCCGGTCAGTAACTTTTCAGTTGATCGATGGATTTTCAAATCACTTGGCACACATAATTAACGTTACAAGGCGATGTTTAGCGTACAAGACCAATGCCAAAAGCTCTAAGTCAATGTTACACTTAGAGTTCAATCATTTCCAGTCAATACTTTTGCAATGCAGAAGTAAATATAAAAATATACTGGCACAAAATAAGACGATGTGTCATGTGCAAGATAAACTACCCAGATGAAAAGTCGCACTGAGAGATCATTGATTTTAGCTCAGTGATACGACGTACATGGAGATCTGCTCTATTCATACATGCGTTGAAGTCACAACAATATTGCATGAATTAGACCCCGTTTCAGACCATCCGAATCAAAGGTTCAGATTGTCCGGCATTCATCGAATGGAGTTTACATAAAGATATTTTCTTCTGAAACTTCAGGTCAGAATTATATCTAACTTGATCTGTAGCATTCTGGCAAAGTCCTCTACCAAGATTGCTCATATTATTTTGCGTAGTTATCTAATCATGAAGGCCGAAGCCCTGAATGATTAATCACGACGAATCTGAACGAAAAAAAGCAACAACTACATTGTTTTATTTTCTGCCTTCGTGATTAGATTACTACGCATCTGAACTCAAAACTTTTATTTGCAAACAAAGCACGCAAAACAAAAATCGTTTTCCATTCTAACACGTTCGAATTACGCCAGTAAGGAATTATTGATTTTGAATAATTCTTAGGCGTAAATGGACGGAATAAACAGGTAAAGCCAGCAATAGGTCATTTTGTGAAACATGTTCAAATCGACAAGACAATACATTGTAAAATAATTCCTTGTTTATATAGCAGAAAACCTTGTAAGTGCTAGAACTACCTTTACTTTATAAAACAAGATGATTGTGTATATTCTGCATAAAAAATATGCAGCACTAAATTTAAGATAAGATTTAAGATTTAAGGGCATATTCTTTTTAGAAATAAAATATAAAATCCAGGACAGTCAATTTTGAATAAGTACCAATTTTTAATGAATATATCACGTCACGAAAAATTGCATTATAATAAGATGTTACTTACTTAAACGGACTTCATAAACAGAATACATAGTTCGGAAATAATTTGGGAATCCTAAAAACATAATTGTGTTTATTAATATGTTCAAACCATTTCATATTCTGATATCCTGACAATTAAAAAATAACAATTTGCATTTTCTTGATGATTCCTTTTATTAACTACATAGTTAGTGTCACCAAACAGGAACCCTTAAATGAACAGTTCTTTTAATTGTTGTCCAACCTGACGTGTGACAGAATCTGGCTGAACTTCTTACAACTTCCCTATCATACAGCGAGTTTTTAAACTTCAAAATTTACATCGGACGGAAACATGATGGATTTGAAAGTAAACAAGAAATAAAAAAAAATGATTTTCTGTTTGAAATAAGGTTGGAAAAGAAACGGTTTGTAAGTTTATAGGAAGTAAAAGCAACACAATCTTGTTTTTCTTTCATTTATTCCCTTAGTACCACGAAAATAGCATCAAACAGGCTATGCTTTCTTTTGTTTTCAGATTATAGACTACACGTAATGAAAAATAAATGTAGTGCCTGCTCGAATTATATTTTTTTGTTCCTCATGCCTTTCACAAAATTAAACAAATAATGTGCCCCGCCTAAGTTGCTCTTATGTATTTACTCATTTTGAATGCCATACTTTTCTTTCAGGTTACAAATGCCCTAGCTTTAGACTCGAAGCAAAGAGAACAAGTACAAAAACGAATTCTTGTGGTAAGTTGAATAGTTCTCTCCGATAATTAATTTGATATTTTTAAAGATGTAAAATTCTTCTGTTAAGTAAATACAAATGTAGTAAATGTAGTATTGCTCTGACATATTGCAGAATAGATTACACAATCTTGACAACTTTGTTTCAATGCTTACTTGCAAGTAGGTAAAAGACGTTGTTGATGTTAACATATTATATATGTCAGTGTAGTTTTTGATACGTCTACATGAAGTGATAGCATATCGATGTTTTTCATATCAAATGGGAATTTTTATAAGAATAATGACGTCATGCTGTTTTATTATAGCAGGCAGTGTTTTCTTCAACAATGGCATTAAATCACATATTCAACTTTTCCTCGTATAATGACGCTTGCTAATAATAATAATTACTTAGTAATAATTAGTTATAAGTCTTGTTGCCTAAGTAACGAGCGAATCTAAATTACAAACTTTAAATAATGCGAATAGGTCAATAATTATAACGAACTAGGTATTTTTTCGAATTAACGCCTAACGTTTGGAGAATGTAGAAAAACAGTTAAGCAAAGGTAGTAATTTCATGTTGATGATAAAATAATTTTTAAAGGTAACGAAAAAAACCTTGTGGGCCCGTTTCACAAAGCCTCCTTATGACAAAATTGACGCTTATAACTATGGAGTAAACTGTACAATAAGCCGTTTCACGAAACCTGTCTTAACTAGATTAAAGGTTAAGACAAAACATAAGTTGAAGTCTGACCATGGCATAGAATAAAACTAAATACGGCAACTGTCTATGTTACTGTGATGCTATGTTGCGATTCATAGCAGTATCCTTATGTAGCGAAACTCTATAAAGAAAAAGAGATTGTGAATTTGACCGTCAGTAACTTTTACACCAGTATCATTTTGTTTTTATTAGCTCACCTGAGCAGAAAGTGCCCGGGATGATCTATTGTGATCGCTCATCATCCGGTATCCGTTCGTCCGTCCGTCCGTCCACACTTTCCTTGAAACAATATCTTCTTTGAAACAATTTGGTGTAAGTTGATAAAATCTAGCCTAGATGTTCCTTGGGGGTCCTTTTCCAACGTTGTTCGAAAAACTGAATTCCACATAGAACTCTAGTTGCTATGGCAACCAAAAGGAAAAATCTTAAACAATATTCTTGTCCCAAACCGCCAGGCATAGAACCTCGATATTTGGCTTATGACATCATCTAATGGTCCTATATACAGAGAATATTAGGTTACTGTCTTTCTTAAGTTTATCCCACCGAGTTGGAGAAAGGTTTATCAACCCGAGGCTTGTCGAGGGGGATAAATCTTTCGGAGACGAGGTGGATAAACTTAAGTCAAGAAAGACAGTAACCTAATATTCTATTTATCCTGCAGTCAAAAAAATGTGTATAACATATATTCACTTTCAAAATGTTTTTCTGTACAAAAATAATCCAGAATTTCACACCCTTGTGAATTCCTACGCCATTCAACCCCCTTGTCTGCTTGATCCAGTTACACACGATTCCTTACAATAAAACATTATTTCATGCCTCATACTTTGCCTTCTGAAGTTCTGTGTATTATAAACCCTCGGTGCTAACAGGGCATTCGTGTACAAAACAAGCAGAATGGTTTTGACTCGGATAATATACAGCCGAAAACCACGCTTGAGATGAATTCAAATGCCCGCAGTCTTAAATTTACTCCATTTTTGTAAAAGACAATGTGAGATAATGAAATTCCTTCCACCATGAATAGTTGCGATCCAATAGTTACAATAAACGACTGCTTAAATCTGGTTATTTGTGTAAATTTCTAACTAAAAATGAGTGAACGCCAAAAAAACAAAGTCAAGGTCGATTCACATAGACTTTAAAATCCATCACCGTACCATTCCGTATGGAGGTTTACTAGGATAGAGTGAACCAATTTTTTTTTTAATTTTTACCGTGGCTGTCCTAAAAATAATCATATTATGATGAAATGTTTGAGCTTCGAACTCTTAGCCCAGTTTATATTGCCTATATCACATATACTTGAAAAAGTAGTCCGTCAGTTGCATTGACGGTATAAACCTGCATTGACTGAATAAACCTCAAGTTTACACGACATGCAGATATCGGCCTGATAAATGCATAGTGGTAGGATAAATATTGTTCACAATATGTTCCTTTGGAGAAAAGAGTCATGTAATCTGAAAACACAAAACCAAGGCATTTGATATTTGGTATGTAGCATTGCCTTGTGGTCCTCTACCAAGATGGTATAAGAACTTATAACCCTTGGATGAAAAGAGACCCCGCCCCGGGGTTCAAAGTTTTACATAGACTTATATAGGAAAAAGACTT
Organism: Mercenaria mercenaria; assembly: GCF_021730395.1. Lineage (NCBI taxonomy): Eukaryota > Metazoa > Mollusca > Bivalvia > Venerida > Veneridae > Mercenaria > Mercenaria mercenaria. The sequence goes on along the minus strand of NW_026462025.1, from coordinate 25,844 downwards.
TAAAAGTCTTCTTGCCTGGAACTGCAATGACTAGGCTTTTGATATTTGGTATGTTGCATTGCCTAGTGCTCCTCTACGAAAATTGTTCAAATTATGCCCCTGGGGTGCAAAGAGGCCCTGCCCTTTGGTTTCCAAGTTTAACATAGACTTATATATTAAAAATCTTTGTGTCTGAAAGTTCAAGACCCAGGCGTTTTATATTTGGTATCTAGCAATACCTAAGGATGCTCAAACATGATTGTTCAATTTATTCTACTGGGGTGAAAAGAGGCCCCGCCCCAAGAGCCACTTGTATATGAGTTATAAAGGACAAAATACTTCAATAATTATCTGATCATATTTCCTAGACCGTTTAATTATAATTTCCTGATAACCCCAAGTAATAAGGGGCCACTTGACTGTAACCATGACCTACTGATCTACTTTCTTGTTTTTCAAGATACAGCCTTGAAATTTGGATGACATATACAGTTTTGCACACCAATTTTAACACTGACTTTCATTGACCTACTGAACTAATTTCTTAATATTTTAGTATCAGTTTTACAGTTGAAACATGTAGCTGATATTCCACAGGTGAGCGATCCAGGGTCATCTTAACTCTCTTGTTTGAGTTTTTTTTAGTTTAAGAAGACAAGTTTGCAACAACAAATACTCATCATACGTTTATGTTGTCAATGGTATCTCACTAAACTGTTAAAAGCTTTGTATTTATATAGTACCCTGCCTCAACAATACTTTGATGTTTACAAACATAACTATAGAAATATGTACTTAAAGAATAGGGAATTCAACATGTTTGTAACTTGTCAAAACCTAAATATTTCTAGTTTTCCAACCAACTGCAAATTAGCTCACATTTATATATATGTTCATCATTCAGCATTGATTTTCCATGTTTGTTCGAAACTAAGCGACGACAGGTAATTTTCTTTTCTTCTTTTTTGCATAAGGAATGTAGATTCATTCATTTTAGAGAAATATATGAAGCCGATATGGCAGATGAAAAAGGTTAAGTATCATATAAAAATGATTTATAGCATCCATGTACGAAAGCGAATAATAAGCATAATATTATTATACTATTGTATAAAGAATATATGCAAATACAGAAAATAAAAGAAAGAAACGAAGACGAATATGAAGGGAAAACATCTAAAAAAATCCTCAATAGGATTCGAACTTTGTTTTCTTTCTTTCTATTCAGACAAACATAAATAATTAACCACCTACTGCTCGCGCACGGTATTTGTAACGAAAACATGTTTATGTTTTTATTGAGAAAATGGGAATCGGGTATTGAAACCATTATCCGTCAAAAAAAAAGTTGTACTATTTTTGAATTGTGTTGACTATAAAGAAAACCTTCATTTACCATGAAGTAAATCCTGAATTACCAATAAAGACATAATCGACTTTTCCGATAACGTACAAAAAACAATAAACAAAAAAGCAACAAAAATACGCGTGGTCAACGGGCAAACTTATTTATCGAACGAAAAGAACGGGAAGGTTAATCTTTGTTAAATGTAAAATAAGAAGAAAACGAATCACAATGTGCTTGTGCCTAGAAAAACATTTAGAAACCAACATTTTAAGAACTTTCTTTGATGTAACCGTCTTTAGTGATGTCAGTTCTCCAGCGACCATGCCTTTTGATACGTCTGTCAGGGGCACTTTTATTAGCTGCACAAGTTTTCCCTCCTGATTATAGTGAAGGTAACCAAAACTTAGATTTGTCAGGACCTAATTTGCCGATATTATCTAGAAATACGTACGAAAAGGGTATCGGGTAGTGAAACTATTATAGTGACAAAATAGTTGTACTACTTTTGAATCGTATTGACTATAGAGAAAACCCTGATTTACCATGAAGTAAACCCTAAATAAGCAATAAAAACATAATCGACTTTTCCAATAACGTTTTCATTATCGTTTTCTATTTATATTCCTCTTGCTTTTGTATACAAGACATGATTTCCGTCTTTTAAAGGGGAATGGTATTTTGTCAAAATTAAAGGTTTGCTAATAGTCTTATATACCAAAATAAACTTGAAGATATTTCCAATTTATCATGTTTATATCGTCATCTTTTAGAGCGATATACATTGCGTATGACGTTACCATGACGTCGCAAACATGACCCGTTTTCGCACTCTTTACGTCCGTGCATAGTAGCGCTAAATTTGTATATAAGTCCATCTGCAAACGTATTTATGGCGTCAATGCATTGAATTATATACCAAACGACATACAATGTAATACAGCAATTCCAAAGTGATCATTATCAAGAAATATTTTTCTATCTGAATTATTTTGAAGAAGGTACAAAAACAGACCTTAGTTTGTTTTAGAAAATTCCAAAAGAAAATCGCTTATGATCCATTTTGTAAAAAAATGACTCGTGGAATTTTTGCCAAATTTTTATATGTTAAACTTCATGATTTTGTTAATATTTGTGACAAATAAGAAAAAAATTACGGAAACTTTTTTTATTTTATAACCCTTTGAATTTGACCGCTGCAGCGTCGTTAAAAGACAAATAAACGTTATGTAACGTTACATTTGTTTATTTCTAAATTGCGTGGCATGATTCGATTTAGAAACCTATAAACAAGTTATTATGAGACATAAATTGAATATTTAAATCTTAAAATATATTACGCATTACCTGACCGAAAAACTTGGAGTATTTCGAAATCTTTTCGTTGAAAAGTGTGTATCTTTTGAATTACTAGAAGGATTTGACCTTCATTTTAATACCCGCTTCATGCCTTCTCCTGAATGCATATTATTTCGATCTCATCTGCTCTCTAGGAAATTGTCTGCTGTTTAGGAAAACGTATGCTGTCGGAAATGATGCCACTGAATTATTCCTTTACGAGAATCAAAGAAACTTGAGAGTGAAGCCTACGGAAAATTCAGAAAAGCTTAATTCTTCATTCAGAAAGCTGAACACGTTAAGTTTTTGAAGAAAAGGAGTGTCGGGAGTGATGATTAAACGGACGCACGCGCGCACACATCTCTAGGTCATGCATTTATTATTTCGTTTCTTAATTCTCCAGCCTAGTAACATCTTACCATAAGATTAATTGCCATGGGCTTACCCGGATATAATAACCCGCTCCACGCAATGACGGCTGAATTTGGTTTTACAGGTCAGAGTTTTTTTCTTCATTAGTTGACATTTTATACCACTGGTGCTGTCTGAAATAAATCATAATTTCTTTAAGTCCGCATTCATGTTATAAGACAGGTTTCGCTTTCAATACTTTCCCAATGTGACCTTAACTTCCGAGAATTACACTGCTAATTTGTTTGTAAATTGTTACATTCTGATTTACACCCCTTACGCTTATTAAAATAAAGCATAAAACCTTACATATTTTCACGCACTAGTACAAATTGTAATATTTCGTATTACGAAACCAGTGGTTGCAAGTCTGAGCCGCCGGTCCTCCGTACAAAGTTACGATTTTTGAGTCTCCCATATAAATACTTCAAATAGGTTAAAATGAGTTTGTCTTGATCACGAAACATACGTATATCCATTGAATTACGCATTTTTATAGGAGTTGGGTGAAAGTAATGTAATTCAGCGCAACGGTAATGGGGTGTCGACTTTGTCATATTCTCATATATTGAATATAAACTAAACATTAAAATTCGAGTTCTACACTGGAAAACTTTCGCCCAGTGTAACAGAGTTTTAAAGGCAATTTTATTCAATCATACTAAGAAAAATAAAAAAGTAGAGTTTCTCTTAAAAGAGGAGATACATGAAAATATTTCCGATTGCACTATCTTATGATATGGCGGTAGGGGTAGCGTAATGTAATTTTACGCGAAAATGAATTCGTTGACACCATATTTCTATTCCTTCACTCGACAGAAAATATTTTTTCATTATAATGTTAGTTTTTTTTTGTGAAATTCTATCGTTTGAGTTTTACACGAGACAACATTTAAGCAAACTTTTTATCCAAAACTCAACGTCATAGTTGTCACTCTGACGTCTCTTTAACGTGAATATCAACTTAAACGTTTAAATGATCTCCACAAGTTATATATCTTATCAAAGACATTTGTAAATGAAAATATGATGAGTAACAAAGAAATGCATACTTGTTGACTGAATAGGACAATTTACGAAAACAGTTTGACAGACGTGAAAACATGGTTCATCAAAAATGAATGCCAATGGTCGCGTTTGAAGGTTTGCAGAGAAAAAAAGCTACAGAAGTATCAGAATGTAAAAAAAATCCGCATTACATGAGGAATATGCTGACTTTTATATAAAACAAAATGTAAACGGAATCTAATAGCTTCATCTAATTCCATCTTAACGTCATCAACTATTAAATCATATGTACATGTACACGCGTTTACGTCATGTCGTAAGCGACGTACTTTATTACGTTGCAGTGTTTAAGTTCAAACGGTTATAAAATAAAAACTTCTCCGAGATATTTTGTCTAATTTGGCTCAGATGTTAACAATATAATGAGTTTTTACATACATGTATATAGAAATTTTGCAAAAATTCCACTTTGTCATTGCTTTATTCTGTCGTTTGCTATATAATTTAATGCATTGGCGCCACCAATAGGTTTGTAGTATCGAGTTTTATACTAATTTCGCGGTACCATGCACGGACGTAAAAAGCGCGAAAACGGGTCATGTTTGCGACGTCATGGTAACGTCATAAGCATGTATATCGCTCTAAAAGATGAAAATATAAATTGGAAATATCTTCGGGTTTATTTGGGTATATATGACTTTTAGCAAACCTTAGATTTTGACAAAGTACCATTCCACCTTAATTTATAAGAATTACTTTTCTTACCACTTTCCTGGACAAATATTCATCCGACGTTTCTGCAGTAACTGTTCCTGTTAAACATGAATAATTTTTGGTTCTACTTAGAAGAACTTTAGACCCTATACTCAGCTGATCGGTTTTGATTATTTAATGTTCAACTCAATGTGGTTAGATTGAAAATTAATGTGATTGTGTTTTAAATAAAACAGTATAATTGTGAAATCTAAGGAAACCTGAAAGCTCAGGGGTGTCATAGCAAAAACACTAGCATTCAAGATACAGCTTTCCTGTCTAAAACATTTTGAAGACTATAGGAAGCGCTTTCCCGTCATTCCGTCTGTCTGTCATTCCGTGCCCGTGAAATGATGGTTAAGTGACTTCATAACGGTACTTTCTCTTTGATGTCATTCATTCCGTTCTGTTTATGTGACCTTTTTCTTTTAATGTGACTGATAGAACAATAGAGAGAACAATGGGGGTGTCACATAAACACCGTTTCGTTAGAACGTTGTCCGCCAGTCCGTCTGTCCACCCGCCTACAATTTCGTGTTCGGTCCATAACTCTGTCATCCATGAAGGGATTTTGATATTACTTGACACAAATATTCCCCATGGTGAGACGACGTATCATACGCATATCCTGGACCCCTTTGCTTAAAGGTCAAGGTCACAATTTTGTGTCAAATGTCAACTGCGCTTTTTCACTGTCCGGTCCATTACTCGGCCGTCCATGAAGGGATTTTGATATTACTTGGCACAAATGTTCCTCATGATAAGACAACGTGTCATGCGCAAAATCTGGACTCCCTATCTCAAAAGCCAATGTCACAATTGGAGGTCAAAGGTCAATAGGGCTTTTTCCTGTCCGGTCCAGAACTCTGTCATCCATCAAGGGATTACAATATTACTTGGGATAAATGTTTCCCATGATGAGACGACGTGGCATGCGCAACGCACAGAACCCTAGCTTAAGGGTCAAGGTCACACTTTGCGATTCAAAATCAATATTTCATTTATTTCGGGTCTATATCTTTGTCGTGCAAAACAGGATTTATATATTAGTTGACACAAATATTCGTCTAGAAGAGACAACATAACGTGCGCAAAACCCTGGCTCTAGGTCTAAGGTCAAGGTCATACTTAGAGGTCAAATGTCAAATTCAAGAATGACTTTGTCCGGAGCATTTCTTCTTTATGCATGCAGGGGGTCGAGCGTGTTTGGGTCCTTTAAATTTTAAGCCAGAGCAAAATGTTAGTTAAGACAAAAATGCGGATGTAGGCAAAAGTAATAGCAGGTACACATTTTACCTATTGTATCTCAAGTCAGCTAATTTAAACAATAAAGTCGTCCGTACATCGTGTGACGACTACATACGAGAGTATGTTATAAGTTATAGCAACGCGCAATGAAGCGTGTTAAAAAGTTTTTTTCAGTCACCTAAAGATGACCCATTTATTCTTCTCGTAGATAGGTGAAGTAGGAGTCGGGGAATCATCCACTACTGCACCTTACAATTATATATACATAATGCAGTTATATATGCAAATTATGCAAATAATATGTATATTTTAATTATAGGTGGATGTATGTTTCTCAGATATGAAAGTTTGAAAGTTTGAAAGATAATCCCATATAATATGCATGGAGAGAATCAATTTTCCACTAATTTCAGTAATATAGTTTGGTGGCTAAAAATATTGAAGAAGAAAAGAAGCAAAAAAATAAATAAGCAATCTGTGTCTGTGTGGTCACCTGTTTATACTGATGAAAAATCGTAAAATTTTGTAATGTCTTATGATAATACTGTCATGGTTTGATGTTTGAAGCAAGTTATCCTGTATATACCTACACGCCTGCAAGATTGGCTTCAAATATTTCTCAAAGATGTCTAGTCTGTTAGTTTTTTGGCAATATGCTCATATGCAGTAAAGGACAATCTTATCCTTTTTTAAAATGCTCTAATAGACAGAGGTATGTCTAATCTTTTTGAAGAAAAAATATAATATTTTGCTTCTAGAATTAGGATTAAAGTACGAATATTATATCGTTTACCAATATTATATATATATAACTCTTCAGAAAGGTTAAACTGGATATTTTTAGAGTGGAGCATTGATTTTATTTTTCAAGTTTCTGGGGAACTCCAAAGCATATGAGTAAGTGTCTTATCTACAATTAGGTTGCATATGTACATAATGGACTGTCAATAATTTTGATCTTATATAAATATGATTTTGTTAATAAAATTCTGTTGTTTATTCTATACTGAAACCATTGTAATAATGTGCTTATTGGGAGACAAAAGGGAGATTGATATATCTCTTTCCAAGTTTCATTTTCTGTATTGTAACTGTTGTCCCATTTACCTTTAGATGTTGGAACATCCTTATTGTTATTAAGAATATTGTAAAAATTACACATCCTTTTAAAAAAAAAATTAATATGGTTGGCCTTATAGATATGTTAGTTTTGTAACCCCAGTTATCTACGGGCGTTTTGATTTATATGAAGTTAATGATGCTTTAAATCCGATGTATTGTAAAAAGTTTAACTTTATGTTAAGTTTTTCTTCTAATTCTTTTGGTGTGTATATAACTCCATTTTGATTTAAAATGTCATTTACATAAAATGAAACCACTTTTATACCAAGATTAGGAATTAATTGGGACTCCACCAATTCTAATATTTTTGTTTTATAATAAAGGACTTGAGTAAGACCCGAGTACGTCCCTCCAGAAATTATTGGAAAGTGTGTCTATAGTTGTTTCACAATAACTGTAGCCAAAATAAATAATTTGTTAAAATCAAACATATCATCCACAAGTAGTTTCCATTTGCTTTTTTCTATAAGTAATCTTCTAAGTCATGTTAACTTAAGGCTGTCCAGGAAAACACTTATATTTATCACTTTGAGTCCTCCTACTAAATATTGTTTTATAATAACTGTATTTTGTATTTTTTCTGGACCATCCAAAAGAAAATTAAATAATAATCTATTCAGTTGTGCTATAATTGCATTGTTCGGGTTAGGTAGAGAGATAAATAGATGAGTTAATATTGGGATCAGTAATTTTTCCTAGTGGAGATAAGTATCCTCTTTTCCATATCTTTATTTTGTTTTCTATAGGTATTATCTTACTTTTTAAAGTCAGTGTCAATCATTTCATCCGAGTCCACGTGAAAGTTTATTCCTAACAGCTTAAAATTACATTTACCCCACACTAATTTCCACTTTGTTTTGATTGTATCAGAGCTGTATTTATTTCTACCTATCCAAATGACTTGAGTTTTATCAAAACTGACCTTAAGGCCAGGGTATTGGGCATATCTAGCCAATTCTGAAAGAGATGCGTTTAATGACTTAGCTGACCCATCTAATAAAAGAGATGTATCAACAGCGTATCGTGAAAGTTCAAATTCAGTGTTGTCTATAACTAATATCAAACCTTTAATATCTTTATTATTACGAATTTCAATTGCTAAAATTTCTGCACATAAAATGAATATGTACGGTGAAAGTGAATCGCCCTGAAAGCAGCTGCGTCCTATATAAAAAAAAAACTTGAAAGATTGCCTCCTTGGTTACCTGCTAACATAGCATTTTGTATAAAATTTTAATCCATGTTTTAATTGACAATCATACTTAAAATAGTCTAAAACACTTCAAATAAACGTCCATGATAATGAGTCAAAGGCCTTAGCAAAATCGACTAGAAGAATTAAACCAGGTAAGTTTCATTATATCGTAGAGATGGCGTGTATTTTCGCCTAAACATCGACCAGAGATAAAACCAGATTAGTATCTGCTTATTAATTTATCCAAAGTTGATTTAATTCTGTTGGAAATGGCGCTAGAGCAATTTCATAAACACAATTAAGTAATGAGATAGATCTGTAATTAATAAGCATTGATTTATCTTTTGGGATGCATGTAATAATTCCTTCTCTTTGGGTAATAGAGAGTTCACCTTTAGCATATTAACTATAGTTGATACTTCTAACTACAATGTGACCAATGTGTTTCCAAAACACTTTAGAAAATTTTGCGCCGAACTTAGAGCTACCAGGACTTCGGTTATTTGACATATGTTTTAGAAAAACGGAGCATTCCTCAATAATTAAAGGTTCTTCCAGCATTTTTGATTATTCATTTTCAAGTTTGGGGACATTAAGTTCAGACAGTTCAATATTTAAATCAACATTTTCTAGTTCATCATCTCTACTAGAATACAAATTTTCATCAAACTGATCTGTAATGATGTCCCCATTTGACTTCCTTAGTTTTGGTATTAATATATAAGTATAGTTATGAGTTTCAAGATTACAAAAGAAATGGGAAGGTTTCTCCCCATCTTCGATTATTTGTGCTCTAGATCTAATTAAATGACCATTAAGTTCATGTTTACGAATTTTGTATGATTCTTCTTTCAATAATTTAAGTGATTGTATGCTATCATCTGATTCCGTTAAATTGTGTTCTTGTTTTTTATATTTTGGAGATTAATTCATTTTCTCTAATGTAAATTTGCTTCTTTTTATAACGAGTAGATATTGATTGGCCTCTAAATTCCATAAGTAGTACTTCTAGAAATAATTGATCATTAATAATAACTTGTATGTCCTGATCATGAATATTGTTCAGATTATCAGGATTATAAATTGGTACTGCATATTGGACCTTTATTTTTAAATCTTTTTATTAATAACTTTTAAATATTCCGCGCCAAGTAAAAGACTAGTATTATGTTTCCAAAGGGGTTCGTGTTTAATAGATTTATTAGACCTTAAATTTTCTGTTATCAGGAAATAATCTAAATGACTCATTTTAAGTGGTTTTGATTTTCACCATGTATACCTTTTTAAAATTTTCAGCTGCTTTTGTACAATGTGTGTCCTGTAAACAATATATCTGACAGTTGTTAGCTTTTAGAAAATTATAAACATCCATTCGCTTTTCTGACGAGCCAAGACCTTGGCAATTGACTGACATAATTTTGATGTCAGTCATTATTATATAAAGTTAAAATATTGTATAGAAGGACCATTTAGATACAATTTATCAGCAAAAAATAAAACAAGTGCAAATATAGAAATATGTGCATATTTCTTACAAACACTAAAATGAACAGATGATCTTTGGTTAAGTCTTATCTTTTTATCAAAGTCACTTTAAAACTGTTTGAAAAAAAAAATGACTTGTGGTTCATGTTATATCATATTTTGCAAATCTAAACCATAATCTTAGTAAAAGATTTCTTATGAACAGAGATAGCGGTCATTTTTCTGAGGAAAGTCTGTATTTTTCTGTTAAACAAAACACAAAATGGCTAGTAAGAAAAGGTGAGTGAAAAAATACTCTTTGTTTAACATTTATTTTAAAACATTATAATTAGTTATATAATATAATCATTGTTTGTATTCTTAGTGAATGCATTGGTACAATTTTGTGTGATGTAAATCTATTATGACTTTTTATATAAGTGTATACCAAAGTATACACTAGGACTGAGTGGGTACATGTATTCATATTGCAAACTATCAGTGTGATTATTTTTATTTACAGCAGGTTCACTGTAAATGAAGTGTCCATGATGTAAGAGCTGATATACATATTTTACCACCCCTCCAGATGAATTAACAATTACGACAATCTAAGTGGACGACAACTGGAACAGCCAGCTACTGTAACTCTGAAGTCCGCCAAGTTATTGATAGAGCTGTGGATTCTAATGTAATTATTATTTTCTTCTATACTCATGAAGTGCAATCATATATCTTTTCTTCTATTTTGTAGGTGTTTCAATATAATATTGACATTATTGCAAATATTATAAACAATATTATAAACATTATCAGTATATTGCAAAGTATTTACTTATTTTTCATATTTGTACATTTTAGCAATGCGTAGGTTAGTAAGAGCGTATTTATGACTGACCTACGTTTTCTTTGCAGAGTGATACTGGAAGTACCACCTCTGGTTCAGAAATAGATGAGTATGAAGTTTCTGCTGCTCTACTAAGTCCTTCAACATCTAGGGCAGGCGTAAGAGCTGCTCTGCGAGATCCACCTTTTGCACCGAGACCTAACCGACCTCCACCAACTAAGCGTAAATGGTTAAACCGGGACATACTTAGACAACAGGCTGACAAATGTACGTGGAAAGATCCACATATTGATATATCCAGATTGCCCAAGACACCAAAGAGCATATTTGAACTGTTTTTTAATGACGGCATTCTTGACATGATGGTAGAACAAAGCATCAGGTATGCTGGATCAAAAGGTACCACACATTCACTACATCAAGAGGAGAATTGGGCGTTCTTATGACTATATTAATTTTGTGTGGTTATAGCCAGGTTCAACGCCGGAGGATGTACTGGAATAATGATACTGATGTAAGAAACAATGCAATCATAAACGCCATGACAAGAGACAGCTTTGATACGTTGATCCAGTACATTCATCTTTTTGACAACGCCAACTTAGATCAAGATGACAAGTTTTCAAAAGTGCGACCACTACTTTCGCTACTAAATGAACGCTTCTTGCTTTATTTTCCGAAACAGCAGAATCTATCGATAGACGAGAGTATGATTCCCTACTACGGACGGAAACGGCATGGAGCTAAGCAGTTTATAAGAGGAAAACAAATTCGTTTCGGCTACAAGATGTGGGCACTCACAACACCTCTTGGTTACTTGTTGCAATTTAAACAATACCAGAGAGCTAGAGGACTCCAAGCAGCTGACACAAAACGCCTTGGTATGGGTGAGGCAGTCGTGATGGACTTGCTTGTTTCAAAAAAGACAATGCATATCATTTGACATTTGTTAATCTTTTCACATCGCTTCGATTGGTAGATGAGTAATCAAAGTTGGGCATAGCATGTACTGGATCAGTACGTTCCAAAAGGGTAGAAGATTGCCCATTACGATCAGGGAAGGAAATGGCAAAAACAGAGAGAGGAACGTATAACAAGGACTATGATGGATTGATTGTTAAAAGGCGGAATGACAACAACATCGTCAACGTGGTTTCAAATGTGTACGGTGTTACAAACTGCATCTAGATGGTCAAGAGCGAAGAGAAGAAGAAACGGATCAAACAGCCAGATGCGATACGCCAGAACAGTCAAACCCTGGGAGGTTTGGTTTGGTTTGAGTTTTACAGCGCACCAACACAGTACATGTATAGCTTATATGAAGCCAAACAGGACTACAAATTTTGGTTTCACATCTCATTTACATCGAAATAAGAACATGAGGTATGGAATCAAAAGTTACAGCAAAACCAAGTGTTAAGACCCTATTAGTCGCCTCTTACGATCATGCAAGGGTAAGACAGTGGTTCCAGTTCTTTTCATACATAAATCGTCCCAGAACCACATGAGGCAAACCATTGTAGACCAGAGGCGCTACGGAAACGCGTGTTAGATGAGATCCGCCTCGGTGGTAAATACCATTGTTCTCGTTCTACAAAAATGGTCAGATGTGCTCTTTGCGGTAAGCATAGCAAGACAAAATCAGTGCAGACATACTCGAGAATGAGAATTGTATGGTGGATTGCAACGGTAAACAGGTCATGAATTCACAACATATAAAGAAACATTATACAAGTTCGCATATCATGAAATGATGTAACAAGAACATAAGATTTAGATAAATGTGCATAATTATATGATCGATAATATTTTAGGATTGAAATTGAACATTATATCAATAATGATTACCAGTGTTGAGACATTTACATGTTCAGTTTTACCTGTACCTACTTGTGCCTAGTGTCGACCTCAGTATACAAAATCAAAATACCATATAATATTATGCTCACTGTAAATCTAACTGAAATAAACCCAAATACCGCCTTATACTATGGTTATCTTCACATTTACAAACATTAAACAAAAAATAAAAATTCAGGCATAAATTGGTTTTAAAATTGCACAGATAATCTCGTAGTATATGCAGATATGACCTCTGAGATCACATCATGGATGCCAAACTTAAATCTCTGACCTGTCTTGGTTCTTTCATACACTGATCCGTTGAAGAACCATACTAAGTCTATGGCATCATGTTTGAGTAGCCGGGATATCAGCTGACCATTGACTTTAGTCACATCATATACCAAACGGGTACCGGTTGCCTGACACTGGGAACGTTTGTCCATATTTTTTTTTCAGAGTTGTTCTGAAGTTTAACCAGCACTGGTTTTGTGTGTCCTGGTCTGCCTGGTTTCCTATGGATTGCCAGTGTTTTTGAAAGTTCCAGAATTATATCCTTCTTATTAAGTGCATAAGTCGTTGTATTTGTAAACAACACGTAGACACGCCATCTGGAATAGTAAAATATTACCGTTAAATGACAAATAAGAATTATGATTTAGTGAAGCAATGCTGCAAACAAGCTTTATGACAAAGTGAATTGCAAAATTGTGACACTCACTTGTGCATTATATCCAGAAAACGCATTCACGAAGTGTAAGTACGTATACTAGTAATGTTCCATAACATAACTGTACGACTAAAATATGGTTTGATGAGGAAGATAAAGTGTAAATGACCTGTAGAAATAACAAGCAAATGATTTACATTTCAACACATATCTGGGAATATCGTTTAAAAAAAATTATATCTAGCTCCCGTACTGCTAAAGAAAAACCTTAGTTTAATATATATTAGGGTCTGAACTCATTCATCCTACATCTCTGATCTATGCGGATTTTTTAGCAGTTACGTGCAGCGAAAAGTAAGTACAGAGTCCAGGAAAACTTGTTAGGTTATCAGTCCGCCAAACTTTTGCATATATATAATTATATACTAATCAGACAATGGTATTTTTTGGAGGTGTTCATTTTTTATTTATATGATTACTCGCTTACCTTAAAATAGATAATACAAATTGTAAAAATTGCTGGTAAATTTAATGTTATCAATTCGTATGAATTTTAAGGCTTTAATCGTTTTGTCATTTGTATTTGGGTTCAAACATTTCTTAAGATAGTTGGTTTTGGAAATATTAGCATCTACCTTTAAGCGTATGCTACACTCAAATTACAATCTTAAAATATGGAAAATCACTACTAATGTTTATGTAGTTTATATGTATTAACGGTGTTATGAATTAGGTTTGAAATAGTAGACACTCTAAATCGCTAGCAAAACAAAGGATAAGTGTGCACTCGAACTAAAGAAGTGACAGTTTTTATAACAATATACAATATACCATTTCTGCATTACATTTAATTATAAAGAGGATATTACATGTCTTGAGTTTTTTTTTCATATTGATTTTTTAACCAGTTGAATAAAATAATAAAATGCGAGACTCGGTATTATATCAGTTTTATTCAACAAGTTTAATAAATTCAATGCAGAAAGTCGTAAATGTAATATTTTTATATCACATGTTTGTTTTTTTCTGCCGAAAAAAAAAACAATCTTCTTTCTTTAGCTATTAAAATAGAAAAAGTGGAAACTCCACAGGTCGCTCAACACAACAAAAACGAAAATGTTGCAGGCTCGGTTTGATTAAGCCTGTTCATGGACGGTAGTTAAAATGCATGCTACCGTCCATGCCCTCTAGCCCCGGGTTGAGCAGAACTAAAAACAAATTTGACCAACGTTTCCTATACTGTAAACGACGTCGACGTGAAAGAAGGTTTATTACTGTAACATTAGTGTATTAGCATTTTATGCCCCCGCCCCTCCCCCTTCGAGAAGGAGGGGTATATTGTTTTCAGATGTCGGTCGGTCTGTCGGATAGGAAGGTTGGTCATGACCAACAAATAACTCTTATTGATTTCGAGGTTAGTAGATCAAATATCAAGGTCACAGTGATCCGGAACAGTTAAACGGTCTCCGCATGATAATTCAAGAACGCTTAAGCCTGGGATCATGAAAGTTGACGGTTAGGTTGATCATGACCAGCAAATGGCTCCTATTGATCTTGAGGGCAGTAGAACAAAGGTCAAGGACACAGTGACCCAGAACAGTTAACGGTTTCTGGATGATAACTCAAGAACGCTTGGGCCTAGGGATATGAACGTTGATAAATAGGTTGAACATGACCAGCAAAAAATCTCTATTGATTTTGAGGTCTGTAGGTCAAACGTCAAGGTCACAGTAACCCGGAACGATTAAACCGTTTCCGGACGATAACTCGAGAACGCCTAGAATTACTAAATTTAATATTATAGAGGTTGATCGTTTCCTGCAGATGGCCCCAATTGATATTTTAGGTCAGTATGTGACATGTCAAGATCACATTGACCCAGAACAGTAGAACTTGTTTTAGATCACATTTGATATGGAGGTCACTAATGTCAGACTGGTAAATGACCCATAAATATTGATTTTCGGTCACTACGTCAAATATCCAGTCCACAGTGACTAAATAATTTCTGTTCCTTGTGCAGTCACTGAATGCATCAAGTGGGGATTTTGTGTTCTACGTGCTCTTGTTATGTAATGGCTTTTTTTACATTCCCGCAGCGTCAAACATTTGATAAAGTTCCATTTTGACTAGCAATACTTAAAAAATCACAACAATATTATGTTGACGTCACGTCTGCATGGTATTTAGCACTCGTGCGGTTATACGTAGTTCGAAATACTTTCAATTTGGTGGCATCTTCGTGAAATTTTTACGCCCAGCTTATATCCACCCATCCTGTAAAAATAGGGTTCATACACGATTTTGCTATTTTTTTTTAAACACATTTGATGAGAATTTTCAACATGCAAAGTTAATATCTTTATAGAAAAAAAAATGAATTACAAATACACTAAAACAGAATGGAATACATGTAACAAAGGAACATAATTGAAGCTGGTGCAATATAAATTGGCTATGGTATCATTCAACTTCAAATATATATTTTAAAATCCCACGAGTCTTAACAATTATATATTTTCAATACGAGAAAATTACCCCGAAAGTGCAAAATATATGTACAGAATAAGTATAAAACCAACCATTTTGAGCGTGCATTAAGTTTAACCAACGTTTTTGCATTTGTACACCTTATTTTTGGCGATGCGGATGCTTAATGCTTCTATGACAAATAAAATAAGGTCACACACTGCCAGTTTATTATTACATGATGTAAAACATAAAAAGCAAAATTCACCTGGTCAAAATAGATCCAAATTGATGGATTTTTGATAAACATTAACCAAACATTCTCAAAAATTACAGGCCTGTGTCTAACCTTCCTTTCATTTCAAACATCTTAGAAAAGGTAGTAGATGCGCGTCTTGAGCGGCACTTGAGTGAAAATAAGCTACATGAGGGACTGCAGTCTGCTTACAGAAAGTTTCATTCAGCCTAGTCGGCTTTGATAAAGGCTCAGAATGGCATCCTTACATCTCTCGGCCAAAATTCTGTAACAGTCCTCTTCCTACTCGATCTGTCTGCAGCTTTCGACACGATTGACCACCAAACACTGTTACACCGACTCGAACATCACTTTGGAGTCACAGACAAAGCACTTACATGGATGTCATCATATCTTAGTGACCGCTATCAAACTGTGTGCGTTGATAGTGAGTTGTCGACGCCTATGTTGATGAAATGCAGTGTGCCCCAGGGATCAGTGCTTGGTCTAAAGAACTATATCATGTACACTAAACCCGTGGGTGCCATATGCAGACGTCATGGACTTCTTCATCATTTTTACGCCGATGACTCTCAATTTTACCTATCCTTTAAGCCGATAGAGGCTTTGGCTAGAAATGAGGCTTTGCGCCGCATTGAAAGTTGTCCGGCTGAAATTGTCTCGTGGATGCATTGCAACATGCTGAAGCTCAGTGCTGATAAAACGGAGGTAATGCTATTCACATCAAAGCGTAACTCCAAGTACATTGATGACATCTCTGTGAAGGTCGGTGACTCTGTGATAAAGTCAACAAAATGTGTTTTGAATCTTGGCGCAATATTTGACAACAGTATGGATATGGAACAACAAGTCAACTCTGTGTGCCGGGCTGGATATTCACAACTACGCAGAATAGGTCACATAAGACGATATCTTACCAGTGATGCCACAAAGACCCTTATCAACAGCCTAGTAACTTCACGGTTAGACTACTGTAATGCCTTGTTAAGTGGCATCCCAAACAGCACACTTAACAAGTTGCAACGTGTCCAGAACACGGCAAGTCGCGTCATCACTACGACGCCCCGTCGCAATCATATAACGCCGGTTCTGAAGGAGCTTCATTGGTTGCTAGTGAAATACAGGGTTCAGTACAAGGTTCTGACCCACACCGTTAAGGCTTTACACAATCAGTCCCCTGCCTATATTAGGGATATGATAGAAGTGTATAAACCGGTCAGAAACCTAAGATCACAAGACACGCTGTCACTGGTTATGCCAAAAACCAAAACCATGATGTATGGCAATCGCAGCTTTTCGTGCACTGCTCCAAAGCTTTGGAACTGCCTTCCTGTAAAGATCAGGGGAGCTGACAAGCTAGCTGCTTTCAAAAGCCTACTAAAACCCCACTTCTTTGTATAATATTTTGTTAACTGACCGATACATTGATGCCTTTTTTTCTTCTTCATAAAGCAGCGTAGAAAAGTATTTTATCCTAGGGTCACTTAAATACTTTTAAATATGTATATATGTTTATCTTGTTTAATCTGTACGTTTACATTCATGATTTTTGTTAATGTGGAATGCATTTTTTTTGTATGGGTATTTGTTTGTATTTTTGCAATTTATTCTGTAAAGCACTTTTGATGAACGTGTACATGTGCATGAAAAGAGTGCTATATAAATGTGGTATAATAAAATATAAAATATAACATTTCGTTGGCGAGAAAGTGAAATGTGTCAGTTAACACTCAATAATGTTTTGTAAACGACATAGTTCTTACTTGTAGAAACAGCATTACAATGCTTAAACATTTGTCAACCACTCGATGCACAGTTTAAATAAACGCAATAATGTTGACATAACATATTTAAAACAATACTGACCTAGTATCTTGTTTACTACTAGTCAACTACAAAATAGGAAAATGTTGCATACCATATCCTCTAGAAATATACTATTCCAAAGTGTTTTATACTACTTTGTGAATAGATCCATTTTCCTTTGATTGATTTTATCCAAAGTGAATTGAATTCAGTGCAAAAGTACAAAAGGAATTTATCAATATGTCGAGAAAAAGAAAAAAAATAGGACACACAATAACAACCACATCTACTGTCTGTTTCTAGGAAAACGTCATATATCGTTACCTCTAGTAATATCCTACTCCAAATTATAACTTACTACTTAGTAAGTACACCAACTCTCTTTGATAAATTATGTTCAACTTTGAACACTTAAATACTAACATTTTGACATACGAAGTAAAAGAACTTACACAAGAGTATCAGCATTGACATGATCAAAGTACAAGGTTACATACAGATAGAGTTTACTGTATTAATAGAAATTGTTTTAGCCTTCTAAGTACCCTCCAACTTTAGATGTAAGCCAACATCTTTATAGGCGAAAAACTCTCTACGAAATGATTTTAGAAATTTACCTTCCTGTCTTTACATATGTTTTTTAAGGATAGATATATCTCTTTGGCTTAGGGGCCCGTTTCCAAAACATCTACAGGTCTAGGTATAGTGGTGGAAAAGTATATTGTGACAGAACTATTTGTACAGATTTTAACAGCAATTATCAAATTGTAGTAGTGAGACGAAATCTCACCGGAAGAAAAAATACTCACATCATTCGTACCTACATGAATAACAATATTCTCATAATTCAAAGTAATTTAACCCTTTATGGTTTTTGAAGTTAAATGTCCAAACGTTATCTCAGGAAAAGGCCGGATATTCATTTCCCGTATGTCAGTAACGTGTTTGGTCATAGAGTCAGAAAGAATAAGACACCTCTTCGCTTTCGGATTCTTGAGTTAGTGAATGTGAGAAACTGAAGTAAAAAGAGGAAAACAATTTCAGACATGATCTTACCAAGTAGAAATACGGAATGAAGAAATCAGACCAAACAAAAATATAATATACAAGAATAAGCCTGGCAAAAAGACCAATACATTTAAAATCAATTCAAACCGTTGACCAATCAGAAACGATGGCACAAAGGATGAACTATTTTTTACGACTTGTAAGAAAGCCTTTTAAAATTCTTAAATGAAGTCTTCAAATCTGAGTGGACTTGTGATGTATCCATTTCTCACTAGATGCCTACTTTAAACAAATCTGTGAAATGTAGAGGACAGAAAATATACATTAACAATATAAACATAAATCCCAAACCAACTTACATATAATTTTAAGAAAACAAAAGTAAAGAATGAACAGCTTCCGTGTTAAAAATCTGACTCCCGCTTTAGTTTCACGCACTATATTAACAACGCGGCTACGGTTAAGAAGATACTACATCTTACATATCACGTTACGGCTATAATTCAAGAACTGACTTCCGCTTAAGGTTCAAGCACTATATTAAATTCGTTACAATAGCGATGAAACTATACAGTTTTTCTTGTCTGGTTTATATTTGATGAATGACACTCGTCAAGTATTTGATCAAGAAATTTCAAAACTGAAACAAATATCATCTGTTTGGAAAAGAAGAGCAAATTTATTACAGGTATATTGAATATATCATTGTATAAAAATAGGCGTTTAATCAAATTATTCAGTTTCAGTTTCAGGTAGAAAATAAATGAGATAGCTTGTTTGCACGTGATATACAATGTTGCATGGTTTCTTTAAAACATCTCAGACACTACACTATTATTACTTTAAAGGGTGTAGAATGTTAAAAAACTCTATAGTTTTCATTCTGTTTTATTAACGCCTTTATCAAAATGACAAATCATTAGAAATTCTCTACATTATGGCATCTCTCAATACAAAAACAAATAAAATACAGACCCGGAACGGACGTAACATTTTTAAACATTTATGTTTTATAGGATAAGGCTATAGCTATCATGTTAATATAAAAGTATGAATGAAAAATATTTGGAATAATTTCAATATATAAGCAGAAGCATAACAATACCAGAAAAGTCCCATGTTTTGTTCGGGATACGGCAAAGAAATATTAATCATAACACTTTTAGGATAATGTAGGTATACATACCATAATTATATTATAAAACATAGATGAAGGCAAACAAACATATCCACAAACTTTTACATTCAACTATCAAACATTTACTAAAAACAAAATTGAATTAGGAAAAGATTGGTATAAGATCAAACAAAATAAAAAATATAAAAAAAATAGGTACAATTTACGTATATAAAGCGAAGTAATATACCATGTCTAACGTACATTTATTTGATCCGAATACATTTTGGTTTTAATTGCACAAGTTCCAATGTTAAAATTATACTAATACCTCTTTTTTGGGAATTACTTCCCTTTATGCGTAATTTTGAATTCTCTTTTTTATGTTTTTATTGTGTTCCTTCCTGAAAAATAATACCTCCGCGCGGTCTGTGGAAAACGTATATTTCATTATATGATTTTAAAACAAAGTAAAATAAACAGCTAGTTTCCATCTAAGCTTTTAGTAATAGAAAATATTTTACCTAGTTATTATTCCGTTGCAATAATACTTTTGTTGAAACGATCAGAAAGGAATTCTGATTAGTCCACAAAATAACGTCTATTTTTAGATGTCTTGAACAATATTATGGTTACTTGTCTTTGACAACATTTTAAAGAGCCTTTGATATTTGCTGGCAAGAAATGTACCAGAAACTGCCAATCAGTTCCGAAAGCCAAATTTGTAATTGACTTTTGCATGGGTCTATTTTTCCCCTATGTTAGGTTAGAATTTGTGTGCAGGCCCACTTTACATGACTACTTTAAGATCAATAACATTCAAAGATAAAATGTTTGTCATCATTAAGTGGGTACGTACGCCAAGAACCATAACTCTGATATGCATTTTGTGAGAAATATGACTCTTTATCTTATTGTAAAATTGAAATTAAAAGTATTGTTTATGTCCGCATTTCATGAATACTGTAAGAGATAAAGATTGAAATGTATCATCATAAAATAAGTTAGTAGGCCAAGAAACAAAACTCTTTTCTCACATATTGCTTTATTTCAAATAATTGCAGACGAGCGTTGCTCATGTTATATACCTACTTTTAGACAAAAGCTCTTTAAACCATTGGCGTGAAACCTTACAGAATTGTAAAGTGAGATGTAAAGAAGTATAAAGTGGATAAACTGAATAATTGTTGAATATGAATCACATGTAGTCATAGCTTCAGTTGATTTACCATTTCATCCATCTAACTTTATATATTTCTTCAGATGAAAAATCAGTATGAAGAAGTGAGAGAAAAACACCTGGGACAAAAAGCTGAATTGCAGAAATTAGAAATTGATGTTGAAGTAAGTCGTTTTTTTCAGTCCTAATATTATTGGCACTGATATATATTTGTTAGTTTTAATACATTTGTGGCGATATGGTCTGTCTTCAAAAGCAGCCTCTAGTTTGAATTATTTATTTCAAAGTAGATGGATTCGTATCCACTAAGATAAATGTACACTTATGTATACGTAGCAAGTATAGTAAACGGATTAGTACCAGAAACATCCTCCATTCTCCATATGATTTAAATTGAACACTCACAATAATTTTCTTCTTTACTTTTAGCAAAAACAGAAAAGTGTTGATGAAATGAACACTCGTATAAATACAGTATGTATCGTAGTTTTGAATAATTATACCAATTTTTAAAAAGACACAACGGAGATATAAAAAAAATGGAAAGTTTGATATTTTATACTTTGCTATTGATTGCAGTGTCACGGCTACCGATTTATTTATAAATGTTTGATTAAACACAAAACTATCTGAAACTATATTTCATTATTATGATTATAAAACTATGTATAATAAAGAGCTAGCTTCCATCTGAGCCTTTAGTAATAGAAATTTTTTTACCTTCTTATTATTTCCATGCAACAGTAATTTTGTTAAAACGACTGGTATGAACGAATTGTGATTAGCCCACAAAAGATTCTTCTAGGTTCCGATTTATTAAACAATATTTTTGTTTCTTGTCTACAATCACTATTAAAGAGTCTTTAAAAAATCTTTTTGGTGAAGAATAAATCGAGACCTGACGATTAGTCTCGACAGCCGATTTACCGGGTAATTTAACAGCCACACTTATAATTGACTTTTGCGGTGACTTTACCATAGGTATAATTCTCCCATATATTAGGTTAGAATATGTCTTCAGGTCCTCTTTACATTAAGGTACTTAAAGATCAATAACTTGAACGTTTTAGAAACATGTTTGTCACCATTAGCTGTACCTAAGCCAAGAACAAGAACACTGATGTGCATTTTGTGATAACTATGAGTAAAATTAAAATTAAAAAATTGTATATGACCACTTTTCATGAATAATATAAGAGATAAAGATTTTAAATATATCATCATAAGATAAGTATGTAGGCCAAGTAACATAACTCTTTTCTCACATATTGCTTTATATAAAATAAATGCAGACGAGCGTTGCTCTTGTTATATTTACTTTTAGACAAAAGCTCTTTAAACCATTGGCGTGAAACCTTACAGAATTGTAAAGTGAGATGTAAAGAAGTATAAAGTGGATAAACTGAATAATTTTTGGATATGAATCACATGTAGTCAAAGCTTCAGTTGATTTACCATTTCATCCGTCTAACTTTATATATTTCTTCAGACGAAAAATCAGTATGAAGAAGTGAGAGAAAAACACCTACGACAACAAGCTGAATTGCAGAAATTAGAAATTGATGTTGAAGTAAGTCGTTTTTTTCAGTCCTAATATTATTGGCACTGATATATATTTGTTAGTTTTAATACATTTGTGGCGATATGGTCTGTCTTCAAAAGCAGCCTCTAGTTTGAATTATTTATTTCAAAGTAGATGGATTCGTATCCACTAAGATAAATGTACACTTATGTATACGTAGCAAGTATAGTAAACGGATTAGTACCAGAAACATCCTCCATTCTCCATATGATTTAAATTGAACACTCACAATAATTTTCTTCTTTACTTTTAGCAAAAACAGAAAAGTGTTGATGAAATGAACATTCGTATAAATACAGTATGTATCGTAGTTTTGAATAATTATACCAATTTTTAAAAAGACACAACGGAGATATAAAAAAAGATTGGAAAGTTTGATATTTTATACTTTGCTATTGATTGCAGTGTCACGGCTACCGATTTATTTATAAATGTTTGATTAAACACAAAACTATCTGAAACTATATTTCATTATTATGATTATAAAACCATGTATAATAAAGAGCTAGCTTCCATCTGAGCCTTTAGTAATAGAAATTTTTTCACCTTCTTATTATTTCCATGCAACAGTAATTTTGTTAAAACGACTGGTATGAACGAATTGTGATTAGCCCACAAAAGATTCTTCTAGGTTCCGATTTATTAAACAATATTTTTGTTTCTTGTCTACAATCACTATTAAAGAGTCTTTAAATAATATTTTTGTTGAAGAATAAATCGAGACCTGACGATTAGTCTCGACAGCCGATTTACCGGGTAATTTAACAGCCACACTTATAATTGACTTTTGCGGTGACTTTTACCATACGTATAATTCTCCCATATATTAGGTTAGAATATGTCTTCAGGTCCTCTTTACATTAAGGTACTTTAAGATCAATAACTTGAACGCTTTAGAAACATGTTTGTCACCATTAGCTGTACGTAAGCCAAGAACAAGAACACTGATGTGCATTTTGTGATAACTATGAGTAAAATTAAAATTAAAAAATTGTATATGTCCACTTTTCATTAATAATATAAGGGATAAAAATTGTAAATATATCATCATAAGATAAGTATGTAGGCCAAGTAACATAACTCTTTTCTCACATATTGCTTTATATCAAATAAATGCAGACGAGCGTTGCTCTTGTTATATTTACTTTTAGACAAAAGCTCTTTAAACCACTATGAAACCTTACAGAATCATAAAGTAAGATTTACAGAAGTGTAAAGTTGATACACGTAATAATAGGTGAGATAAGAATCACATTTAGTCGTAGCTCTATTTGAGTTACTATTCATCCATCTAACTTTGTATATTTCTTCAGATGAAAAAACAGTATGAAGAAGTGAGAGAAGATTACGAACGACAACAAGATGAATCGCAAAAATTAGAAATTAATGTTGAAGTAAGTCGAGTTTTAGCTCACCTGAGCATGCAGTGCTCAAGGTGAGGTATTGTGACCGGTCATCGTCCGCGTCCGTCGGCGTCCGTCGTGCTTCATCCGTCGTCTGTCAACATTTGCCTTGTGAAACTCTAGACGCGTCAGTTGTCATTCAATCTATATGAAACTTAGTCAGAATGTTTGTGTTGATAATCTCTAGGTCAAGTTTGAAACTTAGGCTTGTGGGGTCAAAAGCTAGGTCACTAGGTCAAAATAAAGGAAAAGCTTTTGAACACTCAAGAGGCCACAGTTGTGACCCAATCTTTATGAAACTTGGTCAGAGGTCAGAATGTTAGTCTTGCTAATTTCTAGGTCAGATTTGAATCTGGGCCATGTGAGGTTAAAACTAGGTCACTAGGTCATATCAAACAAATTGTTTGTATACCCTCTAGAGGCCACAGATGTGACTCAATCTTTATGAATCTTGGTCTTTATGATTTCTACGTCAAGATCAAAACTCGGTTATGTAGGGTTAAAAACTAGACCAGTCGGCAAGATCATAGGAAAAAGCTTATGAACAATCTAGAAGCCGCAGTTGTGACCCAATCTTCATGAGGCTTGGCCAGAATGTTTGTCTTGATAATTATTAGATCAGGTTTGAAACTGGGTCATGTGGGGGTCAAAAACTAGGTCAGTAAGCTAAATCAAAGAAAAAGTTTGTGAAAAATATAGATGCGACAGTGTTGACCCAATCCTAATGGAACTTAGTCAGAATGTTTGTCTTGCTAATCTCTAGGTCAAATTTGAATCTAGGTTATGTTGGGTCAAATACTAGGTCACCAGGTCAAATAAAACAGATTGCTTGTGAATCCTCTAGAGGACACAGTTGTAACTCAATCTTTATAAATATTTTTCGGAATGTTTGTCTTGATGATTTCTAGGTCAAGTTAGAAACTGGGTCATGATAGTGGAGCAGCTTAGTGAGAAAATCTACGGAAATACTTCACTTGATGATACAAGCATGAAATTTACACTAAATGTTCATCATATAGCCCAGATTCAAAAATGATCGAGGGCCACCTAAAAATCATCCATTTTCAAGATGGCCTCCAAATTTCAAAATGGCTGCCAGAATTGAGGCATTTTTTCATATAATCAGGATCTGTAAGTTACTAAAATATCATATTTGTTGGGATATAACATGTTTTCCCGATCAATTTGTTCCCATAAGCTGATAGTTTTATTTTTAATGTTGCCTTTTCCAAATATCGAACCATTTAAGAAGGTCGCCATCTTTAAAATGACCGCCAGACTTTAAGATAACGTTCTTATCACGGCCAATATTGAGTTTTCTACTTTCAATGCTAAAACCATCGACTATTGATTAGATCCTGGTCCCAGATAAACCTGAAAGCATATTATTATGATATTGGCCTGAAAGAAGCTAATATGGTTTATATGGACGTCTCTTTTTTCAATTTCATCTCTGTTCTATCCTTCATGTCTTGCTTTGTTTCACTGAGAAACAGTCTCCAAATCATGGTAATACTGAACCATTGCTTAAATTATCAGCTGAAACTAAATCTTTAATTAAATGATATATGTAACGATTTTATAGAATGAACTACAAATACTACAAGGGTACACTGATGAAGTTCATAATGTCGTGTAACTCAGCATAGGGTTCAGTGACAACTCCAATACTGTATGAAGTCTAACAAATACTCCTTGATCAGCCCTCATGATTAAAGAGTGGTTTCCGAATAGACGGAATGTGCCATCTCAAGAAAGCCGAGCCAAGGAGAACGCTGCTTCAGTTCTCCGGATGGTATAA